>NC_088214.1:10458719-10576115 GCF_036934945.1 Oncorhynchus masou masou
CCGTCGGCGGTCCTCTGTGCGGCCGTCGGCGGTCCTCTGTGCGGCCGTCGCGGTCCTCTGTGCGGCCGTCGGCGGTCCTCTGTGCGGCCGTCGGCGGTCCTCTGTGCGGCCGTCGGCCGGCGGTCCTCTGTGCGGCCGTCGGCGGTCCTCTGTGCGGCCGTCGGCGGTCCTCTGTCTGCGGCCGTCGGCGGTCCTCTGTGCGGCCGTCGGCGGTCCTCTGTGCGGCCGTCGGCGGTCCTCTGTGCGGCCGGCCGGCGGTCCTCTGTGCGGCCCTCGGTCCTCTGTGCGGCCGTCGGCGGTCCTCTGTGCGGCCGTCGACGGTCCTCTGTGCGGCCGTCGACGGTCCTCTGTGCGGCCGTCGACGGTCCTCTGTGCGGCCGTCGACGGTCCTCTGTGCGGCCGTCGACGGTCCTCTGTGCGGCCGTCGACGGTCCTCTGTGCGGCCGTCGACGGTCCTCTGTGTTGTCGACTTTACTCTGTTGTTCCTGTTTGCTATTGTTCATGCTATTGATAGCCGTGTGTGTGAGATGAAGCCAGCATTCTTACCGTAACTGTCTCGTCGGTTGGGTACATGGCGTCCCTATTAGAGTGATGCAGTGATCTATCCTGTAGTGCTGTTGCAGAGGAGAGCCAAAACTCCACTGCAGCCCCCTTTCCCTCTCACCGACTAACTCTGAGGAACGCTACATAGGTACTGCTGCAATAGGGAAGGACAGCCAGCTACACAAACACACACAGACCAATACACTTTCATAGAAAAAAAGAGCATGCCATCTGAGCTCAATGTCTCTCAGTCTGGCACAACAGACTCTCTGTCTCTCCTCTCCCTGTCTGGCACAACACTCTCTCCTCTCCCTGTCTGGCTAACACTCTCTCCTCTCCCTGTCTGGCTAACACTCTCTCCTCTCCCTGTCTGGCTAACACTCTCTCCTCTCTCTGGCTGGCTAACAGTCTCTCCTCTCTCTGGCTGGCTAACAGTCTCTCCTCTCTCTGGCTGGCTAACAGTCTCTCCTCTCTCTGGCTGGCTAACAGTCTCTCCTCTCTCTGGCTGGCTAACAGTCTCTCCTCTCTCTGGCTGGCTAACAGTCTCTCCTCTCTCTGGCTGGCTAACAGTCTCTCCTCTCCCTGTCTGGCTAACAGTCTCTCCTCTCCCTGTCTGGCTAACAGTCTCTCCTCTCCCTGTCTGGCTAACAGTCTCTCCTCTCCCTGTCTGGCTAACAGTCTCTCCTCTCCCTGTCTGGCTAACAGTCTCTCCTCTCCCTGTCTGGCTAACAGTCTCTCCTCTCCCTGTCTGGCTAACAGTCTCTCCTCTCCCTGTCTGGCACAACAGTCTCTCCTCTCCCTGACACCCGTCACTCCCCTCCATGCCAGTCACCCCCCCATGGCCGTCCACACCTGTCCCCCTCCCCCTTCTCCACTTCCACACCTGTCAGCTCCCCACTATGCTAAGCCCAGCCTTCTCCACTATGCTAAGCCCCTGAGCCCAGCCTTCTCCACTATGCTAAGCCCCTGAGCCCAGCCTTCTCCACTATGCTAAGCCCCTGAGCCCAGCCTTCTCCACTATGCTAAGCCCCTGAGCCCAGCCTTCTCCACTATGCTAAGCCCCTGAGCCCAGCCTTCTCCACTATGCTAAGCCCCTGAGCCCAGCCTTCTCCACTATGCTAAGCCCCTGAGCCCAGCCTTCTCCACTATGCTAAGCCCCTGAGCCCAGCCTTCTCCACTATGCTAAGCCCCTGAGCCCAGCCTTCTCCACTATGCTAAGCCCCTGAGCCCAGCCTTCTCCACTATGCTAAGCCCCTGAGCCCAGCCTTCTCCACTATGCTAAGCCCCTGAGCCCAGCCTTCTCCACTATGCTAAGCCCCCCAGCCTTCTCACTATGCTAAGCCCCTGAGCCCAGCCTTCTCCACTATGCTAAGCCCCTGAGCCCAGCCTTCTCCACTATGCTGAGCCCCTGAGCCAAGCCTTCTCCACTATGCTAAGCCCCTGAGCCCAGCCTTCTCCACTATGCTAAGCCCCTGAGCCCAGCCTTCTCCACTATGCTAAGCCCCTGAGCCCAGCCTTCTCCACTATGCTAAGCCCAGCCTTTGGTCACTTACATAAATGTGTGTGAGTGAGAGTGAGAGAGAGAGGGCACAACACAGTAGTGGGCAGAGTGCCAGAGTCTCTCCCAAGAAAACAGAACATGCCACAGAGGAGAGGACGGCAGAGGAGAGGACGGCAGAGGAGAGGAGAGGACAGCAGAGGAGAGGAAAGGACAGCAGAGGAGAGGAAAGGACAGCAGAGGAGAGGACGGCAGACGAGAAGAAAAGGACAGCAGACGAGAAGAAAGGACAGCAGACGAGAAGAAAGGACAGCAGAGGAGAGGACAGCAGATGAGAAGAAAAGGACAGCAGAGGAGAGGACAGCAGACGAGAAGAAAAGGACAGCAGAGGAGAGGACGGCAGACGAGAAGAAAAGGACAGCAGACGAGAAGAAAGGACAGCAGAGGAGAGGACGGCAGACAAGAAGAAAAGGACAGCAGAGGAGAGGACAGGACGGAAGAAGGAGAGGACGGCAGGAGAAAAGGACAGCAGAGGAGAGGGAGGACAGCAGAGGACAGCAGAGGAGAGAGAAAAGGACTGCAGAGGAAAGGACAGCAGAGGAGAGGACAGCAGAGGAGAGGACAGCAGATGAGAAGAACAGGACAGCAGAGGAGAGGACAGCAGAGGAGAGGACAGCAGAGGAGAGGACAGCAGAGGAGAGGACAGCAGAGGAGAGGACAGCAGAGGAGAAGAACAGGACAGCAGAGGAGAGGACAGCAGAGGAGAGGACAGCAGAGGAGAAGAACAGGACAGCAGAGGAGAGGACAGCAGAGGAGAAGAACAGGACAGCAGAGGAGAGGACAGCAGAGGAGAGGACAGCAGAGGAGAGGACAGCAGAGGAGAAGAACAGGACAGCAGAGGAGAGGACAGCAGAGGAGAGGACAGCAGAGGAGAAGAACAGGACAGCAGAGGAGAGGACAGCAGAGGAGAGGACAGCAGACGAGAAGAAAAGGACAGCAGAGGAGAGGACAGCAGAGGAGAGGACAGCAGAGGAGAAGAACAGGACAGCAGAGGAGAGGACAGCAGACGAGAGGACAGCAGACGAGAGGACAGCAGACGAGAAGAGAGGACGGCAGAGGAGAGAGGACGGCAGAGGAGAGGACAGCAGACGAGAAGAAAGGACGGCAGACGAGAAGAAAGGACAGCAGAGGAGAGGACAGCAGAGGAGAGGACAGCAGAGGAGAGGAAAGGACAGCCGACGAGAGGACAGCAGAGGAAAGGAAAGGACGGCAGGAGAGGACAGCAGAGGAAAGGAAAGGACGGCAGGCGAGAGGAAAGGACAGCAGACGAGAGGAAAGGACAGCAGAGGAGAAGACAGCAGAGGACAGCAGAGGAGAGGACAGCAGAGGACAGCAGAGGAGAGGACAGCAGAGGAGAGGAAAGGACAGCAGAGGAGAGGAAAGGACAGCAGAGGAGAACATAAAGTTCCTACAGACTGACATTCAACATGACTCACTACTACAGTAGTGCACTGTAGTACTAAGCAGTGCAGGGGTTGTACTGTATTTATCAAGCATCTCAGAGTAAGACTGCTGATCTAGGATCAGTTCTCCTTTTTAGATCATACTGAATAAGATTACATGGACAGGGGGGAACTAATGGCCCTATCACAGAGGGAAAGGACACCTGGCAACCAAGACTGCAGAGTCATTCCAGCATTAGGCTACATCCCAGGCCAAAACAGAACCCGGTCCCTGTCCCCACTGTGTGTCCCCTTTAGAAAGCCTATACGGCCCCCTGCCCTCATGTCACATAATAAGCCTATTAAAAAAGAGAATGAGCAACATGACTGCAGCTGGCCAATCTCTAGCACAC
Source organism: Oncorhynchus masou masou (assembly GCF_036934945.1). Taxonomy (NCBI): domain Eukaryota; kingdom Metazoa; phylum Chordata; class Actinopteri; order Salmoniformes; family Salmonidae; genus Oncorhynchus; species Oncorhynchus masou. Next base: position 10,462,616 of record NC_088214.1, read on the forward strand.
ATCTCTGGCTCCCTCAGAGGGGTTCAGTGTGTGTGTGTGTGTGTGTGTGTGTGCTACACAGGCAGAGAGAGTTGATTTAAATGTTTATTACAGCTGCCTGCCAGGAGAGATAGAGGAGAGAGATGGGAGATAAACTAGAGCGAGTGAGGAAGAGGAGGAAGGAGAGATAGAGGAGAGAGATGGGAGATAAACTAGAGAGAGTGAGGAAGAGGAGAGGAGGAAGAGTGAGGGAGAGATAGAGAGAGATGGGAGATAAACTAGAGCGAGTGAGGAAGAGGAGGAAGGAGAGATAGAGGAGAGAGATGGGAGATAAACTAGAGAGAGTGAGGAAGAGGAGAGGAGGAAGAGTGAGGGAGAGATAGAGAGAGATGGGAGATAAACTAGAGCGAGTGAGGGAGGAGGAAGGAGAGATAGAGGAGAGAGATGGGAGATAAACTAGAGCGAGTGAGGAAGAGGAGGAAGGAGAGATAGAGGAGAGAGATGGGAGATAAACTAGAGAGAGTGAGGAAGAGGAGAGCAGGAAGAGTGGGGGAGAGAGAGAGAGATGGGAGATAAATTAGAGAGCGTGATGAGGGAAGAGTGAGGAGAGATAGAGGAGAGAGATGGGAGAGAGATGGGAGAAACTAGAGAGCGTGATGAAGAGGAGGAAGAGTGAGGAAGATATAGAGGAGAGATGGGAGATAAACCAGAGAGAGGGAAGGGCTCGTTGATTGTTCTGATTAGACTACAAATACTCTCCTTAGTGCTTCTTTGAGAGGAAAAAAGTGAGGGAGAGGAGAAAGAGAGAGGGAAGAAGAGGGAGAGGAAGAAGAGAGGAGAAAGAGAGGAAGAGAGGTTGTCTTTCTGCTGACTCACTGCCTTGGTTAGAATAACACATAGAAGGGCTGAGCAGGTTGAAAGTGGATAGAGAACAGAGGGATGGAGGGAACAATATGCCTAACAAGCATCTAGGGGACTGCCTGTGTTTCCATGATAAGATACAATACCGTAAGCACATTTCTCTAAGAACATTAGTTAAAACAATGCACTCTATACATTACCCTAAGCAAGCTAATTTCATGACCTAGAATGATCTGCAAGTCATGTTGAATCAGTTTCATTCAAAATCAGCTAATGTTGATAAAATGCTTTGTTTGCTACAGGAAACAGAAATATGGATTGAGCTACAGTTCTGCAGCATGCTTACTAAGGTTGCAATACTCCACTAACATTCCCAGAATGCCCAGGTTTTAGGGCAAAATATGTGAATCCTCCAACCAGGATTTTTTGGAAACCCCGGGAATTATGGGAAATACACCTGAATTTCACAACCATATTCAACTCATAAATCTTTATAGATTATTATACTGCATTCTCAAAGTCCTTCCCAACTGTTACAGAGAACCAATAGCCTTCAAACAAACTACAAAAAAATGAAATCGATAATGGGCACTGATGCAGCAAATGAACAGAGGCAAGGAGACCTTGAGAACCTGTTTAGAGGAGCTGGCTGGTGGGAAAATAGCATTCTGCAAGGATAAAATATACAATATATTATAATGACCTTTTAGATATCAACAAACGTACACTAAAGTCTGAGTCCGCGTCGGCAATATGGATTGAGGACAGCAGGGTCTCCCAGTGATGAGCTCAACACAGGTTTGTCAGAATCTTGACTCCAGGTCGCTATTTGATGATGAATATGGAGAGATTTCCTGAATACAACAGTGAGGAAATCTAAGAAAAGTTGGAGCCGGGCTAAGCTCCTCAAATAGTGTTTAGAGCCCCCCCTGTTATCCACTGAAGTCGGATACATGAGAAAGAGAAAGAGAGAGAGAGAGAGAGTAGAAAGAGAGAGTAGAAAGAGAGAGAGGAGAAAGAAAGAAAGGAGAAAGAGAGACACAGTACATCTCAAACCTATTCCTTATAAAGTACACTACTTTAGACCAGATCTCTATAGGCCCTGGTTAAAGTAGTGCACTAGATAGAGGATAGGGTGCCATTTTAGAAAGTGGAGGCAAACTAGGTCACAGTTTCTCCTCAAATACAGCTGATAAGAGAAGTATACCAATGTTGGGAGGTCAGACAGATGTACACAGACCAGGCTAGGGGGAAACAAACAGAACTGCAGTGAAACTAGTACAGTCAGGCAGTCACTCAATGTCAAACAGCTACAGCCTCTGAAGCTCCGACACACACACACACACACACACACACACACACACACACACACACCCCTGAGACGGTCGGAGTGCAGCGCCAACACAGCGCTGATCTACAGCATTAACAACAAGTGGTTCAAGAGTTTAAATCACAAACAACCTGATTGTTTATAATGCATGATTTGCCTCTGTGTACTTTTTATACTTTTTTTTCTTTCTCCATATCCCCGGATTCCTACCGCAAACTAAACCTTTTTATCTGGATCTTCACAACTAGCTAAACGCAATCCCATGAGACTACTCCTGGCTTGCATTTCCATCCCGGAGCAAGCACCAATTAGCCTGAAGCTAGCCCGGGTAGGCTACCACCGAAGCCCACACCGTGGCCTGCTACCTAGAGCAACTTGGAACCCTACTAATCCATGACTGGTCTATCGACGTCGCTTCACGAAGAGGCAAAAACAGACTTACCTCCATCGCGACGGCCCTTCTGCTAACTTGCTAACCCGGTCTGCTAACTGCTAAATTGCTTGCCCCGGTCTGCTAAATGAGTGGTTGGGCTGGCTGGGGACACGGCAATTCAGACAGTTAGCAGGCCGATGCTAACAAGCAGACTAAATAACTTTTTTGCCCGCTTTGAGGACAATACAGTGACACTGTCACTGCCTGCAACGTAAAAATGCGGTCTCTCCTTCACTGCAGCCGAGGTGAGTAAAACATTTAAACGTGTTAACCCTCGCAAGGCTGCAGGCCCAGATGGCATCCCCAGCCGTGCCCTCAGAGCATGCGCAGACCAGCTGGCTGGTGTGTTTACGGACATATTCAATCAATCCCTATATCAGTCTGCTGTTCCCACATGCTTCAAGAGGGCCACCATTGTTCCTGTTCCCAAGAAAGCTAAGGTAACTGAGCTAAACGACTACCGCCCCGTAGCACTCACTTCCGTCATCATGAAGTGCTTTGAGAGACTAGTCAAGGACCATATCACCTCCACCCTACCTGACACCCTAGACCCACTCCAATTTGCTTACCGCTCAAATAGGTCCACAGACGATGCAATCTCAACCACACTGCACACTGCCCTAACCCATCTGGACAAGAGGAATACCTATGTGAGAATGCTGTTCATCGACTACAGCTCGGCATTCAACACCATAGTACCCTCCAAGCTCGTCATCAAGCTCGAGACCTTGGGTCTCGACCCCGCCCTGTGCAACTGGGTACTGGACTTCCTGACGGGCCGCCCCCAGGTGGTGAGGGTAGGTAACAACATCTCCTCCCCGCTGATCCTCAACACTGGGGCCCCACAAGGGTGCGTTCTGAGCCCTCTCCTGTACTCCCTGTTCACCCACGACTGCGTGGCCACGCACGCCTCCAACTCAATCATCAAGTTTGCGGACGACACAACAGTGGTAGGCTTGATTACCAACAACGACGAGACGGCCTACAGGGAGGAGGTGAGGGCCCTCGGAGTGTGGTGTCAGGAAAATAACCTCACACTCAACGTCAACAAAACTAAGGAGATGATTGTGGACTTCAGGAAACAGCAGAGGGAACACCCCCCTATCCACATCGATGGAACAGTATTGGAGAGAGTAGCAAGTTTTAAGTTCCTCGGCATACACATCACAGACAAACTGAATTGGTCCACTCACACAGACAGCATCGTGAAGAAGGCGCAGCAGCGCCTCTTCAACCTCAGGAGGCTGAAGAAATTCGGCTTGTCACCAAAAGCACTCACAAACTTCTACAGATGCACAATCGAGAGCATCCTGGCGGGCTGTATCACCGCCTGGTACGGCAACTGCTCCGCCCTCAACCGTAAGGCTCTCCAGAGGGTAGTGAGGTCTGCACAACGCATCACCGGGGGCAAACTACCTGCCCTCCAGGACACCTACACCACCCGATGTTACAGGAAGGCCATAAAGATCATCAAGGACATCAACCACCCGAGCCACTGCCTGTTCACCCCGCTATCATCCAGAAGGCGAGGTCAGTACAGGTGCATCAAAGCTGGGACCGAGAGACTGAAAAACAGCTTCTATCTCAAGGCCATCAGACTGTTAAACAGCCACCACTAACATTGAGTGGCTGCTGCCAACACACTGACACTGACTCAACTCCAGCCACTTTAATAATGGGAATTGAATGGGAAATGATGCAAATATATCACTAGCCACTTTAAACAATGCTACCTTATATAATGTTACTTACCCTACATTATTCATCTCATATGCATACGTATATACTGTACTCTATATCATCGACTGCATCCTTATGTAATACATGTATCACTAGCCACTTTAACTATGCCACTTTGTTTACATACTCATCTCATATGTATATACTGTACTCGATACCATCTACTGTATCTTGCCTATGCTGCTCTGTACCATCACTCATTCATATATCCTTATGTACATATTCTTTATCCCCTTACACTGTGTAAAAGACAGTAGTTTAGGAATTGTTAGTTAGATTACTTGTTGGTTATTACTGCATTGTCGGAACTAGAAGCACAAGCATTTCGCTACACTCGCATTAACATCTGCTAACCATGTGTATGTGACAAATAAATTTGATTTGATTTGAAGCGAGAGAGCGAGAGAGCGCGAGAGAGAGCGAGAGAGAGAGCGAGAGAGAGAGCGAGAGAGAGAGCGAGAGAGAGAAACAAAGTGAGTGATTGACTGAGGATAGATTAGAGCTGGGCTCTTGGCTTGCTGTCTTGCTCTTGGCTTGCTGCCTACACATCCAGAACTGGCTGGACTTTGTTGACCTTTATCTTGGGCAGTATTTCAATGGCCACTTAAAGGCTTTAGGAACTCTTCTCTGGAGATGACAAACATGTTGTTTTCTTTCAAACGACATTCCTTCCTGTTAAAAAGTCTCCTACTGACTCAGCATTAAGTCCTTATTAAAAAAAGTTCAATATGCAAAAATCACACCTCCATTTCCTGGTTGCTAAAATTCTAAATCGGTCGCCTAATTTTAGTTTGTGTGACAAATCAAGCAGTCACTGAGTAGAGAATCATTGTACCATCTAAACCGCTGTGAAATATAATTTGCATAAGCAAAAATATTGTATTTTCAGCTGTTTGAATATGGTGTACAACAGAAAGTAAAATACAGAAACAAACCTTAATGACAAATAGAACTGATCGACCTCTTCTTAGACATGCTTAAATGAGAATGACAGATCTAGAAATAACATTTCTATGTTTATTTGGTTGTCACCAAAAAGTTACATATGGCAGCATTAAGTCCGTGTTTGTTTTGCTCGTCTCTGAAAAAAACAGACACTTTGAAATTCTTGTATTTTTTAATTTATTTTATTTGGGTGTAATTTTTATTTTATTTTAAAATGTTTTTTAAAAATTTAATTTATGTATTTATTTTTATTATGCATGTTTCTCTCATTCATTTTTGAAGATCCCAACTGAATAGCAGCCTATACACCCAGATAGTGGTTTTGTTGAGGAGATCCATCTATGAACTGAGCAGACCTGTATCCCCACCCACACAGCCCCTATTGCCCATTCACACAGTGGCCCAGTACTGCACCAATGTGACCCAGTTTCTATTCACTCACTGGCCCCTTTGTTCCAATGTAAACACTCCAATAAAGATCCAATAGAGCCAGCCGGGTGGCATGGCAACACAAGCCCCAGCAGCCAGGCCCGCCCTAGTGGCACCCTGATCCCTTTATAGTGCACTACTTTTGACCAGGGCCCATAGTAGTGCACTTTGTAGGACACAGTTCTATTTGGGACACAACACATCTAATAGAGCCGGGTGGCATGAGAACAGAGGCCATACCAGCCACTAGGGTAAGCGTTCCCATTGACCCCATTTCCATTATTGGATTCAAGTAAAAATACAAATAAATACAAATGAAGTGCTGTTTAATGTTTCAACCAATTCATGTGGTTGTTATATCCATAACAGTTTTTATTCTAAGCCAATCAAATGTTTTATTATTAAATGATTGACAGTTGTGTGTAAGTTCCTACTAGTGGTCAATTTCAAAGCTGCAAAAAAAAACAACATTGGGTGTTGAGGCGACCCTCGGATAAACACATTTAAAATATGTTTTATACCTGCTAAAATAGGCGATGATACTTCATGTAAAATGAAGAGATTGATGTGCTGATGAATGCCAATGATAGCATATTTCAATGGCCTTCATTACCATTAAAATCATCTGGCTCTTCATGCTAGCAGTTGGGGCTGCATTAATCAGCCACACAGTAGCAACATAACCTGGTTAACTACAACAAGAGAACAGATTTCAGGCATTTGCAGCTTAAATTTTTAAATGCATTTTGTCTTATTTTACTGTTAAATGAGCCTTGCATTGTTATACATAGATGTCATTTTGAAAAATTGACATTTATCTCAGCTGGGCTTAAAGGTGCATTATGCAAAAACATGTTTTTTAATTTTTTAATCGCGCATTCACTTTCTGGTTGATAAAACTGTAATAGTTCTCCTAATTTCATTTTACATGACAAAAACAAGCAATGTACTGTATAGTGTAGAGAATCAGTGTACCATCTAAACTGCTGTGAAATATCTGTAACTACATTTAATAAAAAATAATTCTGGTGTTTGAAGCTGGTGTATAGAACCGAAAGACAACACAAAAAACAAAACTTAAGAACGGGAAACATAGTAATAGCACCCTTAGAACAGATATACTGCTTCTTAGACTGGCTTTCAATGGAAATAACAGATCCATAACTCATATTTCTATGTGAATTTGGTCAGGTCACGCAGGGGTAAATACTGCAGCTTAAAAGGGGTACAGTAGCACGCTCCTGCTACACAGAATGTACATGACAATAAATAGATATTACTCAATATGATCAATACTAACTTTGCATAATATTGTATTCTACAGGGTATATTTATACCCCAAAACCATTTGTTTTCTAAATATTTTACGAGTAGAGTTTTCTATTCTGTCTTTTTCACCATAAATCACCATTGTTAGGGCTCCCGCATGGCGCAGTGGTCTAAGGCACTGCATCTCAGTGCAAGAGGCGTCACTACAGTCCCTGGATCAAATCAAGGCTGTATCACATCTGGCCTTGATTGGAAGTCCTATAGGGCGGCGCACAATTGACCCAGCGTAGTCCAGGTTTGGCCAGGGCAGGCCGTCATTGTAAATGAGAATTTGTTCTTAACCTTTATTTATCTAGGCAAGTCAGTTAAGTAAGTTCCTACGAAGCCCCACTATGCTCCTATTAAGCCCTAATCAGCCAGCCACTACACCCAGGCCCTAGTCAGCCAGCCACTACACCCAGGCCCTAGTCAGCCAGCCACTACACCCAGGCCCTAGTCAGCCAGCCACTACACCCAGGCCCTAGTCAGCCAGCCACTACACCCAGGCCCTAGTCAGCCAGCCACTACACCCAGGCCCTAGTCAGCCAGCCACTACACCCAGGCCCTAGTCAGCCAGCCACTACACCCAGGCCCTAGTCAGCCAGCCACTACACCCAGGCCCTAGTCAGCCAGCCACTACACCCAGGCCCTAGTCAGCCAGCCACTACACCCAGGCCCTAGTCAGCCAGCCACTACACCCAGGCCCTAGTCAGCCAGCCACTACACCCAGGCCCTAGTCAGCCAGCCACTACACCCAGGCCCTAGTCAGCCAGCCACTACACCCAGGCCCTAGTCAGCCAGCCACTACACCCAGGCCCTAGTCAGCCAGCCACTACACCCAGGCCCTAGTCAGCCAGCCACTACACCCAGACCCTAATCAGCCAGCCACTACACCCAGGCCCTAATCAGCCAGCCAGACCTTAACAGAGAGAGAGATGGAGAAATCTTAACTGAGAGAGATGGAGAGACCTTAACTGGGAGAGAGATGGAGAGACCTTAACAGAGAGGGAGATGGAGAGACCTTAACAGAGAGGGAGATGGAGAGACCTTAACAGAGAGAGAGATGGAGAGACCTTAACTGAGAGAGATGGAGAGACCTTAACTGAGAGAGATGGAGAGACCTTAACAGAGAGAGAGATGGAGAGACCTTAACAGAGAGAGAGATGGAGAGACCTTAACAGAGAGAGAGATGGAGAGACCTTAACAGAGAAGAGATGGAGAGACCTTAACAGAGAGGGAGATGGAGAGACCTTAACAGAGAGGGAGATGGAGAGACCTTAACAGAGAGGGAGATGGAGAGACCTTAACAGAGAGGGAGATGGAGAGACCTTAACAGAGAGGAGATGGAGAGACCTTAACAGAGAGGGAGATGGAGAGACCTTAACAGAGAGGGAGATGGAGAGACCTTAACAGAGAGGGAGATGGAGAGACCTTAACAGAGAGGGAGATGGAGAGACCTTAACAGAGAGGGAGATGGAGAGACCTTAACAGAGAGGGAGATGGAGAGACCTTAACAGAGAGGGAGATGGAGAGACCTTAACAGAGAGGGAGATGGAGAGACCTTAACTGAGAGAGAGATGGAGAGACCTTAACTGAGAGAGATGGAGAGACCTTAACTGAGAGGGAGATGGAGAGACCTTTACTGAGAGAGAGATGGAGAGACCTTAACTGAGAGAGAGATGGAGAGACCTTAACAGAGAGGGAGATGGAGAGACCTTAACAGAGAGGGAGATGGAGAGACCTTTACTGAGAGAGAGATGGAGAGACCTTAACAGAGAGAGATGGAGTGACCTTAACAGAGAGAGAGATCTTACCTGCAAGTGTTCACTAGAACCGCTGCTCAGCTCATCTCCAGACTCTGAGTCGTTGCGTCTCTCCGACCCCTCCGAGTCACAGTGCCCCGGAGGCATGTCCACATCCAGGGGCGCCCTGCGGAGCTCAGGGGAGGTTGCACGGGCACGGGGCAGCGTGTTACATCCCCGTCCAGGAGCGTGAGGGTGGGTGTTTTGGAGGACATCTACCAAGGCCCTGTCGTAGTCAGTGGGGCTACCAGGGTCTCTACCAGGGTTCTGGTTGGCATCCCTGTCCCTGTGCTGCCTCGGAGGGGTGAGGGCTGCCCCCGACGAGGAGGAGGGAGAAGGTGAGGAGGGAGAGGGCCGACTGAAACTGGTCACATTCAGGCTCTCGTTAGATCTGTCCATCTCCAGGACGATGGGTTTGACCCGCGCAGGGTTCCCCCCGCTCCCCCCACGGTGATGCCCCAGGTGCAGGGGCTTGGGAGGCGGCATGAGGGCCTTGCGGACCTCCCTGACGTACTGCGCTGGGACATAGAACGCCTTGGCCCCCTCCTCCTTCTTGACCTGCCACCAGTCCCCGTTGGTCTTTTTCACCAACATGTAACACTCTCCCTGGTGGATGGAGACCTGACGCTCCTTGGACTTGTAATTGTAGTCATACTCCACCTCGATGTACACCTGGCCCGGGGCGATGGACGGCTCACACCCCCGCCCATCCCGCTCTGCTGCCATCACGCTGAAAACGTTGGCTGGTGCTGGAGCTCACCTCTGCAGGGACACAGGCTGGCTCTGCATGGCCCACCGTACTACTGAAGAGAAGAGAGAAAAGGCCTAGTTTATCATAACATTAGTTTATATACACACAAGGGTTGCAAAAGTCCCGTAAAAGATTCCTGGAATCAGGAGAGAATTAGCAAGAAATACGGAATCCTTCAACTCCAAGATTTCTGTGCTTGTGTAGTTTAGACACTCACAATATAGAATGGAGGGATGGGACGAGAGAGCATAGACTGACTGGCAATCCCACTCCCCACATCTATGTACACTGTAAACACTAAGAGTTGTACTCCCAGCCTAGGAAGCAGCCTGGAACAGGTAGATAAGATTACAGGAACACACACAGTCAAGAGAAAAGACTGAAGACAAGGCTGACTGGGTAAACCTATCCACAAGGCTGGGTTTAGGCTGGGTTTAGATAACATTAAAGGGAGTGAGCGTGACTAATACGACTCACGTGTTCCTCTTTCCGCCACTCACACACGGACTCTCAATCTGACGGACTGGCCCCAGACCTGCAGCTCTGACTGACTGGCCCCAGACCTGCAGCTCTGACTGACTGGCCCCAGACCTGCAGCTCTGACGGACTGGCCCCAGACCTGCAGCTCTGACTGACTGGCCCCAGACCTGCAGCTCTGACTGACTGGCCCCAGACCTGCAGCTCTGACTGACTGGCCCCAGACCTGCAGCTCTGACTGACTGGCCCCAGACCTGCAGCACAGTGCCATTCGTTGTTCTGATTACTCAACCCACACATACTTCCCTCATGATGCCACACATACCTGAGACTAGGGACAAAAAATGAGCTCAGTCATGTGCAGCTTGTTGCACAATCTGACCTTTGATGAGCAGCTCCACCTAAGAGAGACATTCATTAGCCTGGAATCCAAAATGAATTGCTCCATTTCACTTTTGACATTCCCACAATTGGTCCAGAGAAGAAGTTGACAGTCAGTACAAGTATTTGAGCTTGTCACAATCCAACCCAAAACCCTGTGCAGGCTCAGTGATAATGTTTAATGTCCTGATGTTATGCCGATAGGCTAAACCGTGCTCCAGAAGGGGAAGTTTGTGATTTGCCCTGCCCGAGGCCCTTGCTGATTTGCTCCGCCCGAGGCCCTTGCTGATTTGCCGAGCCTCAAAGTTAGGCCATGTTTCATGTACAGTACTTGGATAAATCCTGCCGTCCAACTTTACACAGGCAAGTTAAGACAGTGATCATCACACAAACATGGTGTCAGTGCTCTCAAATGTCCCCCATTTCTGTCCACCAAACCATCCTTTTCAAAAACATTGGTTTTGAGTAGCCTAGTTATTGTGGACTTAAGAAAGAAAACCACAGCGAGCCAAACTGCTTTGAGTATTTTTACCCTGTCTCCGCTGAGCCAGCCAACACCCAGCTCGAGGCCCCTGAGACTGGTCTAAAAACGACTCAGAAAGGGGTACGAGTTATGTGGCCTTGTGGTTAGTGTCCACCCTGAGATTGGAAGGTTGGGGGGTTTTGATCCCCGGCCGAGTCGTACCAAAGAGTATGGCGCTGGCAACGCCAAAGATGTCCAGGGGGGGTGTACTTGTTCATCAAGCTGCCGTACGCTACAGAAACAGGCTCAGACAAGCCGTACTGAAAAGGGTCCTAAAGCAGAACGCTCATTAACAAACCAACAAAGTCCACCGCCTGCTCTCTTCATAGGGGTGACTGTGGGATAGGCAAGTCCAACCTTGAGGTGGCTCAGTGTGCACTGTGCTGACAACTTTGGATTTATTCTCATCCTTTCTTTAACTTGCCTAGTTAAATAAAGGTTCAATAATTATTTATTTTTTTAAAGCAGAGCAGTATGAAGATAACACCCTCAGAATGTATTACCACTGAAGACTCAGGTGGATCACACATCACACGCTACGGAAGAACAAGAAGCCAGAGAGAGGATCCAAATAAACAACAACACGGTGTCTCATGGGTAATTTATATTCAAACCCAATAACCCACTGTGGTAAACAAACAGATGGTGGTTTTATGAATCACAATTTGTCAGGCCTAGGTTGCATCTCAAACAGCACCCTATTTCGTAGTGCACTATATCGGAAACTAGTTGCCATTTCAGATAAAATGTGTTCTCAATCAACATCTGTCTACACAGTCTGCAATAGGCTATTATAGCAGTATCTCTCCAGCCATTCCTAGTTTGTCCCAAATGGCACCCCTTACCCTTTCTAACAAACTACTTTTGACCAGAACCTTTACGGGCTTCAAAAGGAAATGGGATGCCATTTGTCTGCAGTCACTCCCAGTAGATGTTTAGATCATTACCTTAAAACACACACCGTGAGACTGTGTGATTAACTAACTCCCCTAATAGGAATACCTCAGCCAGAACACCCATATTACCACAACCACACTCTCCACGGCTACTAATCCCAACAAACATCATGGTTTACCGAATGATAAATCACAGCTGAGCAGAGCCACTGGCCAGCATATTCATTCTATAGTATTGGACACTGAATAGGGGCCAGATGTGACGACTGTGGATGCATCCTAAAATGGAAACCTATTCCCTATTTCAGTGTTCTACTTTTGACCAGAGCTGTGTGGTCCCTGGTCAAAAGCAGTGCACTATATAGGGTATGGGTGACATTTAGGCCAGAGACTTGGTCTGATTGATTTCCTGACAGACAGACAGACAGTTTCGGCAGGCGAGAATGACAGGGAGATGCAGCCGTTCTCAGTCTGTCCAGACTAAACCTTATTTTGAGGAGATATGGAGGGTGGCCAAGACAAGACGCCAGTCTCTTCTAGCGACCTTGCTTCCCAGAGGTTTTTCAGGCGTCTCTGGCACATGAAGAGAGCAGCACTGACAGGATGTGTGCCTCCTCGCCTGCGGTGGTTGCAGACAGACTAAGGTATTGGGTACTGATTTGCAAGGTGTTAGGTTAGGTCCTGTGTGGCTCAGTTGGTAGAGCATGACGCTTGAAACGCCAAGGATTGTGGGTTTGATTTCCACCGGGGGCTACCCATACTGATAATGTATACACGCATGACTAAGTCGCTTTGGATAAAAGTGTCAGCTAAAAATGGCATATTATATTGTAAAAATCTCAGAACTCGTGGCAAGAAAAAGTATGTGAACCCTTTGAAATTACCTGGATTTCTACATAGAATTGGTAATCAAATTTGATTGAATCATCATCTAAGTCACAACTCTAAAACAAACAGTGTGCTTAAACTAAATAACACTTATTATTGTATTTTTCTTGTCTATATTGAACACATCATTTAAACATTCACAGTGTAGGTTGGTAAAAGTATGTGAACCCCGAGGCTAATGACTTCTCCAAAAGCTAATTGGAGTCAGGAGTCAGCTAACCTGGAGACCAATCAATGAGACGAGATTGGAGATGTCGGTTAGAGCTGCCTAGCCCTGTATAAAACACTCACAAAATGTGAGTTTAGTATTCACAAGAAGCATTGCCTGATGTGAACCATGCCTCGAACAAAAGAGATCTCAGAAGACCCAAGATTAAGAATTGCAATAAAGCTGGAAAGAGTTACAAACATATATCTAAAAGCCTTGATGTTCATCAGTCCACAGTAAGAGAAAATGTCTGTAAATGGAGAAAGATCAGCACTGTTGCTACTCTCTCTAGGAGTGGCCATCCTGGAAAGATGACTGCAAGAGCACAGAGCAGAATGCTCAATGAGGTTAAGAAGAATCCTAGAGTGTCAGCTAAAGACTTACAGAAACCTCTGGAACATGCTAACATTTCTGTTCACGAGTCTACGATACATAAGACACTAAACAAGACTGGTGTTCGTTCATGGGAGGACACCACGGAAAGGAGGGGAGGACACTCAGTGCTACTGGGAAAATATTATGTGGACAGATTAAACTAAAGTTGAGTTGTTTGGAGGGAACACAACACTATGTGTGGAGAAAAAAAGGCACAGCACACCAACATCAAAACCTCATCACAACTGTAAAGTATGGTGGATGAGCATCATGTTTGGGGCTGCTTTGCTGTCTCAGGGCCTGGACCGCTTGCTATCATTGACAGAAATCTATTCTAAAGATTATCAAGACATTTTGCAGGAGAATGTAAGGCTATCTGTCGACCAATTGAAGCTCAACAGAAGTTGGGTGATGCAACAGGACAACGACCCATTAGACAGAAGTAAATCAACAGCAACAAAACAGAAGACAACACACTTTCTGGAGTGGCCCAGTCAGAGTCCCGGCCTTCTGGAGTGGCCCAGTCAGAGTCCCGGCCTTCTGGAGTGGCCCAGTCAGAGTCCCGGCCTTCTGGAGTGGCCCAGTCAGAGTCCCGGCCTTCTGGAGTGGCCCAGTCAGAGTCCCGGCCTTCTGGAGTGGCCCAGTCAGAGTCCCGGCCTTCTGGAGTGGCCCAGTCAGAGTCCCGGCCTTCTGGAGTGGCCCAGTCAGAGTCCCGGCCTTCTGGAGTGGCCCAGTCAGAGTCCCGGCCTTCTGGAGTGGCCCAGTCAGAGTCCCGGCCTTCTGGAGTGGCCCAGTCAGAGTCCCGGCCTTCTGGAGTGGCCCAGTCAGAGTCCCGGCCTTCTGGAGTGGCCCAGTCAGAGTCCCGGCCTTCTGGAGTGGCCCAGTCAGAGTCCCGGCCTTCTGGAGTGGCCCAGTCAGAGTCCCGGCCTTCTGGAGTGGCCCAGTCAGAGTCCCGGCCTTCTGGAGTGGCCCAGTCAGAGTCCCGGCCTTCTGGAGTGGCCCAGTCAGAGTCCGTTGTGCAGGTCTGATCCGCAACGACAGAAAACATTCCTCCTGACCGTTGTGCAGGTCTGATCCGCAACTACAGAAAACGCTTGGTTGAGTTTATTGCTGCCAAAGGAGTCGACTAGTTATTAAATCCAAGGGTTCACATACTTTCCCCTCCCTGCTCTGTTAAAATGTTTACACGGTGTGTTCAATAAAGACATGATAACGTATAGTTGTTTGTGTGTTATTAGTTTAAGCCGACTGTGTCCGTCTATTGTTGTGACCTAGATGAAGATCAGATCAAATTTTATGACCAATTTATGCAGAAATCTGGGTATTTCCAAAGGGTTCAGGTACTCTGTGTTGCCACTGTATGCATAGGCCTATCGGACGAAGTCCATGCACTGCTATCGACTGACAACCTGACTGAGCCTGGGTAGCACCGTGTGGACTGGAAATAGAACCAGTTTGCTACTAGTTGATTAGACCTATATCTAGACGGCACTGTCCCAGATAAACACCCCTAGAAATGTAGGGAAGCACTCTTTTCACACCCCTTCCATACCAAAGTGACTTTTTCATAGCTGGTTTGGAGAATTTATACTGCAGATTAGGAGAATTAAAGTAGCAGGTTAGGAGACTCAGATTAAGGTTAAGAAAAGGGTTAAGGTTAGCAAAAATGCTTTCCTAACCTGCTATGAAGATCACTTCTTATCAAAGTGGAGGGAACAGAGCATGTCCCTAGCAGCATCCGTTAAAAGGACAGTTGTTTCATTTGGGCAATTAAAAACGTTTTTCTACAAACCCAGTCAGATTCATTTATGGATATGATTTGTATGTCTCTGCGTGCAGCTTGAAGGAAGACGAAGGCAGTTTCTGGAGCCATTGTCTACAGGAACAACTACCACACATTAACACGGCTTTGATCCGCATCGGTCTGCCTGCAGAGAGCCAAAAGACACAGCATTGACTTTTAAATGCCACTTGAATTCTGTGACAATAAGGGGATGGGATTTACAGTGGAGGTGCTTTAGGGCGGGCGGGCCCTATGTTCCTCCAGGAACAAAGAGGATTACGTATAATGAGGTATGTGGTGGGACTTGGAGGGAAGGGCAGTTTCAATGGTACTGAATACAAACAAGGGTCACAGAGAGAATAGCTAGAGGACATAAGTCAGGCCAAGTTAGGAATGCTGGGACACCGTGGTAGCATCCCACATAGCAACCTATATAGTGCACTACGTTTGACCAGGACCCATAGCAACCTATTCCCTATGTAGTGCACTACGTTTGACCAGGACCCATAGCACCCTATTCCCTATGTTGTGCACTAAGTTTGCCCAGGACCCATAGCAACCTATTCCCTATGTAGTGCACTACGTTTAACCAGGACCCATAGCACCCTATTCACTATGTAGTGCACTACTTTTGACCAGAACCCATAGCACTACTTTTGACTAGAACCCATAGCACCCTATTCACTATTTAACCAGGACCCATAGCACCCTATTCACTATGTAGTGCACTACTTTTGCACCCTATTCCCTATGTAGTGCACTACTTTTGACCAGAACCCATAGCACCCTATTCCCTATGTAGTGCACTACTTTTGACCAGGACCCATAGCACCCTATTCCCGATGTCGTGCACTACTTTTGACCAGGACCATGTCTCTTCATCTAATAATCAATGCCAGACACCGTGGTAATGACTGATGCACTGTTGGTGTCTGCATTACCACATGTTTGTATGTTCACCCCCCACTTCATTGAAATCACACTTCAGTTATTATAAAACATTACTTTCCATGTTTGAAACGATCGGTTATAAAGGCCTGAAGACTGTAATTGAAATAAAACCAGAGAGGAGGTGAACTTTAGGCTACTTGGTGAATTTAAGGCATGAATGAAAAGACATTGCGAGACGCAGATTACCAAAACATATGAGCATCTTTCGTCTGCCTCCCTCTCTCCGGCTAATAATGGAGGTCTGTGTGTATCCTAGCGTATTCATGGTACCGATGTCTTAGGGACAGTTCTGCAAGCACAGAATATCCTTCTCTTCATTTTGCCTCATGACAGTTGGCTATCGGTAGCATGTATCGATTACGCTTTCCAGACATAATGGAATGTGGCCCGTTAAACGCACCTCGACTACAGCATGTCTGTCTGTCTGTTAGGGTAGGCTACATTGCAGTTTTTAAAATGCCAAACCTTCTCCGGTCGTATGAACGGACATTTTACTTGTCTGTAGCTTCTGAATTCCATCACTAGGCAACCAGAACTGTCAATCAAATAATCTCAAGCTGCTGTGCGCAACCTGCTTGCCTGCGCACAGACCACCCTCTCCTAAAAAAGTACTTTCAAGTTTGTTAAATACTGTAAATTGAAAGAAAAAAAACAACAATACATCAATCAGCTAAGTTTATTGTTATTTGGGGAAAAAAAATACAGAACACTTTACAGAATTCTACTGAATGAAAGGGTACCGACCTGATGGCAGTATGCTTTGTGCCAAAGAACAGCCCTAAACATGTCCTATATTGGCCATATAGCACACCCCCTAGTGCATTATTGCTTAAATATACACTGAGTATCAGTGGTGGAAAAAGTATCCAATTGTCAGACTTGAGTAGAAGTAAAGATACCTTAAGAAGATGGCTCAAGTAAAAGTGAGTCACCCAGTAAAATACTACTTGAGCAAAAGCCTAAAAGTATTTGGTTTAGTATCAAAAGAAAATGTAATTGATAAAATATACTTAAGTATGAAAAGAAAAAGTATAATAATTTCAAATTGGTTATATATCAAGCAAACGGCACCATATTGTTTTGGGGGGGGGGGGGGGGGGGTTCCGGTCATCCCTACTGCCAGACCAGAGGCAGTATGTATGACCAGGGATGTTCTCTTGATAAGTGTGTGAATTTGACTCTTTTCCTGCCCTGCTAAGCATTGAAAATATAACAGGTACTTTTGGGTGTCAGGGAAAATGAGCCTGTGGATGTCTGAGGTTATGCTGCAACATCCAATGGATGCTAAATGACCTGGTCATGCTAAAGAAACTAAATCCTTCTCTCGCCGGGGAAGGATGGGCTGAGTCTGGTTCTTCTGAAGGTTCCTTCCTCCCTGGGCCTGACTGCTGCCATTACATATAAATCAATATCAGATGGAATGTAGAAAGAGAAGCCCAGAGAAATGATCAAACCATAAACCAGGGATCATCAACTAGACACAGGCGCGGCCCAATTTATTTCTAGAGCGGATGATCAGGGGGCCAGAACATAATTTCAAATCATTTGTAGATTGCAAATTGACCGGAAGAAGCCCAAACAGATATAATATTTGACTAAAGTAATAATTTCAAACCTTGCTTACATTGGTATATGAACACATCTCTCTGTATTATGCATGGGAACACTTTGGAGGCAGGACAACATGCAGTGCCTCAGAAAGTATTCCCACACCTTGTGTTGCTGTGTTACGGCCTGAATTTAAAATGGATTACAATTAGATTCTGTCATCACTGACCTACCCACAATACCCCATAATGTCAATGTGGAATTATGTTTTTACACATTTTTACAAGTTACTCAAAAATGAAAAGCTGAAATGTCGAGTCAATAAGTATTCAACCCCTTTGTTATGGCTAAATACATTCAGGAGTAACAACTTGCTAAACAAGTCACATAATAGGCTGCATCGACTCACACTGTGTGCAATAATAGTCTTTAACATGATTTTTGAATGACTACCTCACATCTGTACCCCAAACATACAATTAACTGTCAGGTTAGGTCCCTCAGTAAATTTAAAAACCCATTCTACCACACACCAGGGAGTTTTACCACTGCCTCACAAAGGGGATCTTGTAGATGGGCTTTAAAAAAAGCAGATATTGAGTATCCCTTTGAGCCTGGTGAAGTTATTCATTACACTGGATGGTGTATCAATACACCCACATCAACAACACTGTAGGCTATCCACAATACTAACCTAATTGACAGAGTGACAGAGTGCTGAAGGCCCCAAAAGGTGACACTTTGTTTTATGTTGCACTGAAACGTGCAAAAAAAATCCCTGCTAGGGGGAGATGCAGGTTAACTAATTAAATGTTATTTTTTTATTTTACCTTTATTTAACTAGGCAAGTCAGTTAAGAACAAATTCTTATTTTCAATGACGGCCTAGGAACAGTGGGTTAACTGCATGTTCAGGGGCAGAAAGAGCAGAAAGACAGATTTGTACCTTGTCAGCTCGGGGATTTGAACTTGCATCCTTCTGGTGCCGCCTCAAATAACAAAGAATGTGATCTCCATGATCAGTCTCTGTGTGTAAAATTAAAAGTGGTTAATGTGAACCTAACTCACAGCTAAAACATGTAAAGAAAGCAGTTATTTGTTGCCAAGACTTTACTGCAAAATGACATGTCTCGAGAAAAAACATATTGCAGTTAGCCACGACAGCCTTCACAATAGAACGCTTGTGACCACGACAGCCTTCACAATAGAACGCTTGTGACCACGACAGCCTTCACAATAGAACGCTTGTGACCACGACAGCCTTCACAATAGAACGCTTGTGACCACGACAGCCTTCACAATAGAACGCTTGTGACCACGACAGCCTTCACAATAGAACGCTTGTGACCACGACAGCCTTCACAATAGAACGCTTGTGACCACGACAGCCTTCACAATAGAACGCTTGTGACCACGACAGCCTTTATAATAGAACGCTTGTGACCACGACAGCCTTTACAATAGAACGCTTGTTACCACGACAGCCTTTACAATAGAACGCTTGTTACCACGACAGCGTTTACAATAGAACGCTTGTTACCGCACACATGAAAAAAAAACATCTTAAAGCAGAAATAGAATGAAACAGGCATTCTATTTTTGCTATATTATAGTGGCCACTATAGACATCGATCAAGTGCACAAGACTACATGTGTGCAACGATAATGTTCACTGAGTATAAAAAATGATAATCCGCCTCACTCACACGTGTTACTGTCAAGACAACAAAAACTATATCTTTGGGCTACACTGCACATTATTACATTGTACACTTTCTGCCCGTGGACATCTGTTCTACAATGTGTCAGCAAAAGTGAGAAAGAGGGAAAGTGTGTGGTGTTCCTTTCACCTCTATAGTGGCATCCATCTTAAACCAGGCCCGGCTCCAACTACACTTGATCCCACTTGTTTAACAAGCAACGCCTCATTTTCACCTAATTCTCTCATTCTGAAAATAAACCATATACTGTAGAGGGAAAAGATTAGTTAATAGACAGGTTAGTTCATTAGCTAGTTAACGTGTCACACAGATTGCCGGGGTCCAGTGAGCGACTAACGCGTTATAACTTGAAGAACGGCAAGGAGTCGTGTCTGATTAAACTACTAGCACACAGCGCGGTACATTCAGCTTGTCAACACATCTTACAAAAACAAGTAATGATGAAGTCAATCTCTCTTCACTTTGAGCCAGGAGAGATTGACATGCATGTCATTAATGTTAGCTCTCCGTGTACATTTAAGGGCCAGCTGTGCTGCCCTGTTCTGAGCCAACTGCAATTTTCACAAATCCTTCTTTGTGGTACCTGACCACACTACTGAACAGTAGTCCAGGTGCACCAAAACCAGGGCCTGTATGACCTGCCTTGTTAATAGTGCTGTTAAGAATGTAGAAACTAGGGCCTGTAGGACCTTCCTTGTTAATAGTGTTGTTAAGAAGGTAGAAACTAGGGCCTGTAGGACCTACCTTGTTGATAGTGTTGTTAAGAAGGTAGAAACTAGGGCCTGTAGGACCTGCCTTGTTGATAGTGCTGTTAAGAAGGCAGAAACTAGGGCCTGTAGGACCTGCCTTGTTAATAGTGTTGTTAAGAAGGTAGAAACTAGGGCCTGTAGGACCTGCCTTGTTGATAGTGCTGTTAAGAAGGTAGAAACTAGGGCCTGTAGGACCTGCCTTGTTGATAGTGTTGTTAAGAAGGTAGAAACTAGAGCCTGTAGGACCTGCCTTGTTAATAGTGTTGTTAAGAAGGTAGAAACTAGGGCCTGTAGGACCTGCCTTGTTGATAGTGCTGTTAAGAAGGTAGAAACTAGGGCCTGTAGGACCTGCCTTGTTGATAGTGCTGTTAAGAAGGTAGAAACCAGGGCCTGTAGGACCTGCCTTGTTGATAGTGCTGTTAAGAAGGTAGAAACTAGGGCCTGTAGGACCTGCCTTGTTGATAGTGCTGTTAAGAAGGTAGAAACCAGGGCCTGTAGGACCTGCCTTGTTGATAGTGCTGTTAAGAAGGCAGAGCAGCACTTTATAATGGACAGACTTCTCCCCATCTTAGCTACTGTTGTATCAATATGTTTTGACCATGACAGTTTATAATCCAGGGTTACTCCAAGCAGTTTAGTCACCAACTTGCTCAATTTCCACATGATTCAGTACGAGACATAGTTGAGGTTTAACGTTCAGTGAATGATTTGTCCCAAATACAATGCTTTGAGTTTTGGAAATATCTAGGAAGAACTTATTGGTATTCTTGTAATCGGACTGGGGTGTTTTTTCAGGACAAAAATAGAAACAGAATAGCGCTAAGCAATCCTAGAGGAAAACTCGGTTCAGGCTTGTTTTCCACCAGACACTGGGAGATGAATTCACCTTTCAGTAGGACTGAACAAGGCCAAATCTACACTGGACTTGCTTACCAAGAAGACAGTGAATGTTCCTGAGTGGCCGAGTTACAGTTTTGACTTAAATCTGGAAAATCTGTGGGAAAGACTTTCAAAATGGTTGTCTAGCAATGATCAACAACCAAATTGACAGAGCTTGAAGCTTTGAAAATAATAAATGGACAATTATTGTACAATCCAGGTGTGCAAAGCTCTTAGAGACTTACCCAGAATGACTCACAGCTGTAATCACTGACAAAGGTGATTCTAACATGTATTGACTCAGGGCCAAGGATATGATTACTTACGTAAATTAGATGTTTTGAATTTTCAATAATACATTTTTTTTAAATCATCAAAAAAATATGTTTCCACTTTGTCATTATGGGGTATTGTGTGTCGATGGGTGAGAAAAAAAGGGATTTAAACCATTTTGAATTCAGGCTGTAACACAAAATGTGTAATAAGTCAAGGGGTATGAATTCTTTATGAAGGTAACGTAACTCGATTTGATTGTGTATAACACCAAATAAACTATTTTGTTAGCAAGACGCAGTTGTCTTACTAGTTATGGGTACTTCTTCATGTAGGAACATGCCAAGAAGTTGCCTGGACACCTGATTTTGAATTGCATTTAATTCAACATCGTGCAGAAATGAGCATTTGAATCAGGAAAGTTTCCTCTCACCTCTGCATGCCAGAATGTTTAATTAAAATTATATTTTAATGTACTTTCCCAGTCGTCTGTGCTGTTGTTCGGTTGGAATGTGACAATAGATCCACAGAAAAGTAGAATTATTAAACTTTTCTAAGGGGAATTGGGTTCACATTTCTATCAACTGAAACACGCGCAGAACCATGTAAACAAGTGCACCATGCATCTCCCGCATGTACTTTAATATTGCGTGCGTGCTTCATGCAATAAAAGATCTGGAAACTACCAGTGGTTTGAAAAGTTGTCTTAATTATACTTTCCTGTGGGTATACTGTCTCACATGACCTACCGCACGGACAACCGGTAATGTATGAGAATTTTAAAAAATCAACATTATGGCTTGTAGAGGTCGTGTGAGGTTACTTTCCCCATTTAAAAGCTCATTTGTGCCCGACGTAGAATTCAATGGAATGCAACGTCGGGTTTCCAGCCAAGAAGCCACTGAGCAGCTTCCTGGAATTATGTATGTCTCCTCTCCCCCCTAGGTTAGGTAGCTAGTGTGGTGTTTTTAGGGGTAACAACGTACAATATTTCTTGATTTCACATTCTAAGTGCACGAAATAAGGAAGTCTACCTGGTTTGGTGTTTCCTCCTAACGCCATGTACAAGTAATATCCAACCACCTGAATCTATCGTTCCGTGGATCAGCGAGTCGGAACAGGTTGCTTCTCATTTCAGAAGGCCAGTGGCTCGTTTTACTCGCTGAAAGCAAAACTCAATTTGTGGGAAGACGCGCTAGTTAGTTAGTTAGTTAGCAGGATTAACTACCTAGCAAACTAGAACAGTAAATAATACATGTTTCATTCTCCTGGGAAAGACAACCAGTCAGACTCGACATACCTTGTCTTCAGGCTGTAATAATCCTTGTTTTGTCAAAGTAAGCAATTGTGGAGAGGGTATAATTCCATAAACTTTTCGTCTTATCTTTTCGCCTCGACTTCCCTGTGGACACTACACCGTCATCAGTTACGACACTTCTAGCAAGGTATCCGCACTAACTACACACTTTCTCCGCCTTGTTCCACTTTTCCCTGACGTTCCCGTCTGCGCTCGCTCCCGCTGTTGCCTATCTGCCAGTTTCGTCAGCCTCCAACGCTCAAAACAGTCCGCAACTATTTTTGAGGGAGGTGTTGGTAGACTGGCTCCACCTTGTGGCGCAAGGGAAGAGGGCTCCAAACACCTTCGGCGAGCAATGGTGAACTTTGAAAATGCTTCTATCGAGGTTACATACACCCCATTACAACTGAAATGTATGCTGCCCTACAAATGCAAAACGCAGTAACTACGAATTTGGTCAAATGTCTTTGGTCTGTTGTAATGGCCAGGTATTTTTATCGGATTAATGTGGTATTTAGTTTCCTGACACAAGAACAAGCCAGTTGATCAGAATATCTCATGGAGTAATCAGAAATTGCGGTCTGTCTAGAGTCTAGATTGAAGTCAGATTTTGCAGTAAAAGGAAAATGTAGTTGCTGCGTTTTGCCTTTGTAGGGCAGTATGGAGGCTTCCAAAATGGTTGGTAGGACTTGGTATACACATCAAGAAGTGAATTCAATAATCACTAAGAATTCTCAGTGGCAGGAGAAATATAACAAAGATGGTGTAATGCAACATTGGAAAAAGGTTTTATGCTGGTAAAGTTAATTTGTATCACTTTTGAACACTAGTCAATATCAGCCTCAATAGATCTCTTCCAACATCTATGGGGGTGCAGGGTAGGGCATTGCCCTCATAAACTTCCATGTTGCCCACCCAAATGATTATGCTTGAGCCATATTAAAATGTAAAAAATGCAGGATATTAGCTCAGAAACAGCCAAACAAACATCTGTACAATAAGAACGCTTGAAGGAGACTGAACGGGTTGAGCACAGAATGAGAATGACACCAGATGTGTTTTTCTCATAATGATTTAATCACACATACATGCAGTCAATCCAAAAAGGTGACATCCTCATTAACCTTTAACCTCCCCTCCTCCTCCAATCAGAGCGCTGCGATTGTGGCCCAGTTCTCTATGGTTCCATCCCAAATGGAACCCTATTCCCTATGTACAAAGTAGTGCCCTACATAGGAAATAGCATGCGATTTGGGACAGACCCTAGGAATGATCCAGAACCTTTGTCCTTATCTGTAAATTAGAAATTGTTGAGTAACTATTACACAGTAATAAAAGTGGCTACGCTTTTCTTTAGAATCAATGCAAACAAATTAATTTGGTTGGTAAACGCCATGGACAAATGGCTGTTACTGTGCTTCTTGTTCTAGACTTTTCTATTTAATATCCATTAAATCCATATCAGTAGAACCCTGGGCAGGTAAGGATAAGGTACTAAGCACTTCGAAGACCATGTTGCAAAGTGTTTACTGTTCTAAAAGTTAGAAAGAGGGAAACGTGATAGACGGAAAGCATTGTCCTGTCATAGGTATAGCCTACCTACCTCTCCCTACCTACCTCTCCCTAACTAGCCTCTCCCTACCTACCTCTCCCTACCTACCTCTCCCTACCTACCTCTCCCTAACTAGCCTCTCCCTAACTAGCCTCTCCCTAACTAGCCTCTCCCTACCTACCTCTCCCTACCTACCTCTCCCTAACTAGCCTCTCCCTAACTAGCCTCTCCCTACCTACCTCTCCCTACCTACCTCTCCCTAACTAGCCTCTCCCTAACTAGCCTCTCCCTAACTACCTCTCCCTACCTACCTCTCCCTACCTACCTCTCCCTAACTAGCCTCTCCCTAACTAGCCTCTCCCTAACTAGCCTCTCCCTACCTACCTCTCCTACCTACCTCTCCCTACCTGCCTCTCCCTACCTACCTCTCCCTAACTACCTCTCCCTAACTAGCCTCTCCCTAACTAGCCTCTCCCTAACTACCTCTCCCTAACTAGCCTCTCCCTAACTAGCCTCTCCCAAACTAGCCTCTCCCTAACTAGCCTCTCCCTAACTACCTCTCCCTAACTAGCCTCTCCCTAACTAGCCTCTCCCTAACTACCTCTCCCTAACTAGCCTCTCCCTAACTAGCCTCTCCCAAACTAGCCTCTCCCTAACTAGCCTCTCCCTAACTAGCCTCTCCCTAACTAGCCTCTCCCTAACTAGCCTCTCCCTAACTAGCCTCTAATAACAGCAAATAGACCACTATGCCAATCATGTAAACAAAGTGACATATATTTATCAGACTGTTGAAAATGCTTTACACTTCCCCCCATAAGTGACCACAGGTATGAAGTGTTTAAAGGGAACCTCATGTTAGGTTGACATTAAAGAGCAGGTGTATGTGGAGAAGAGTTCTGAAGTGCTGTCAATTTGTATGTATAATCGTTCCAAGACAACAAAAGTTAATTTCATAAACACCATCATGGCTAAAGACTATTAAAAAGATTCAACCCTGGTCACACCGAACAATATATTGTTGATATACAGTATAATCATATTGGACTCACAAGATGTCGGTGGTTTGATTCATGCTGAGCTACAATCACAGTAATGTTTTTGCAAATGTTTCAAAATTTACACCAGGACATAAAATCAAGAGAAAACATTTGACTCTCATATATAAGGGGATTCAGGGTGGCCTAGTGGTTTGAGCGTTGGACTAGTAACCGGAGCTGACAAGGTACAAATCTGTCGTTCTGCCCCTGAACAGGCAGTTAACCCACTGTTCCCAGGCCGTCATTGAAAATAAGAATTTGTTCTTAACTGACTTGCCTGGTTAAATAAAGGTAAAATAAAAAATAAAATAAAAAATTCAGGAAGATATTTAAAAAATGAAAGAGAAGACGTGTCAAATCTATCTGTATAGTCCTTGGTTCCTGACTAGATATTTGATGAATAACCCATATTCTTTAGGATAGGCTGAGTATGAAAGCCCACTATATAGGGAATAGGCTGGTATTTCACACGAAGCCCTAGTTTACCAGCAGACTAAACCAAACTATGTTCCCCACCCGCTCCAGGGTGACGTTTTCCCTGGGTACAGATCTAGAATCAGCTTCCCCTCCCCCAATCCTGACCTTTACCATCAGTGGGGGAAATATAAAACTGCATACCCTATTCTCCTTCCTAACCCAAGGCCCCGCTCATCTGACTGGCTGATCAGTGGCAAAGGTGGGCCAATCAAACACTGCCATCCCAACCAACCAATCCAGATCCAATTTACAGACAGATACAGTACAGCAATCCACAGCAATCTACTGATAAATAGTAAGTAACTGTTAGCCTTAGAGCTGACTCTATGGGTAGTAACTGTTATAGAGCTGACTCTATGGGTAATAACTGTTAGCTTTAGAGCTGACTCTATGGGTAGTAACTGTTAGCCTTAGAGCTGACTCTATGGGTAGTAACTGTTAGCCTTAGAGCTGACTCTATGGGTAATAACTGTTATAGAGCGGACTCTATGGGTAGTAACTGTTAGCCTTAGAGCTGACTCTATGGGTAGTAACTGTTAGCATTAGAGCTGACTCTATGGGTAGTAACTGTTAGCCTTAGAGCTGACTCTATGGGTAGTAACTGTTAGCCTTAGAGCTGACTCTATGGGTAATAACTGTTATAGAGCGGACTCTATGGGTAGTAACTGTTATAGAGCTGACTCTATGGGTAGTAACTGTTATAGAGCTGACTCTATGGGTAGTAACTGTTAGCCTTAGAGCTGACCCTATGGGTAGTAACTGTTATAGAGCTGACTCTATGGGTAGTAACTGTTAGAGCTGACTCTATGGGTAGTAACTGTTATAGAGCTGACTCTATGGGTAGTAACTGTTATAGAGCTGACTCTATGGGTAGTAACTGTTATAGAGCTGACTCTATGGGTAGTAACTGTTAGCATTAGAGCTGACTCTATGGGTAGTAACTGTTAGCCTGAGAGCTGACTATATGGGTAGTAACTGTTAGCCTTAGAGCTGACTCTATGGGTAGTAACTGTTATAGAGCTGACTCTATGGGTAGTAACTGTTATAGAGCTGACTCTATGGGTAGTAACTGTTAGCTTTAGAGCTGACTCTATGGGTAGTAACTGTTAGCCTTAGAGCTGACTCTATGGGTAATAACTGTTAGCTTTAGAGCTGACTCTATGGGTAGTAACTGTTAGCCTTAGAGCTGACTCTATGGGTAGTAACTGTTAGCCTCAGAGCTGACTCTATGGGTAGTACTGTTATAGAGCTGACTCTATGGGTAGTAGTGTTATAGAGCTGACTCTATGGGTAGTAACTGTTATAGAGCTGACTCTATGGGTAGTAACTGTTAGCATTAGAGCTGACTCTATGGGTAGTAACTGTTATAGAGCTGACTCTATGGGTAGTAACTGTTAGCATTAGAGCTGACTCTATGGGTAATAACTGTTAGCCTTAGAGCTGACTCTATGGGTAGTAACTGTTAGCCTTAGAGCTGACTCTATGGGTAGTAACTGTTAGCCTTAGAGCTGACTCTATGGGTAGTAACTGTTAGCCTTAGAGCTGACTCTATGGGTAGTAACTGTTAGCCTTAGAGCTGACTCTATGGGTAGTAACTGTTAGCCTTAGAGCTGACTCTATGGGTAGTAACTGTTAGCATTAGAGCTGACTCTATGGGTAGTAACTGTTAGCCTTAGAGCTGACTCTATGGGTAGTAACTGTTAGCCTTAGAGCTGACTCTATGGGTAATAACTGTTATAGAGCGGACTCTATGGGTAGTAACTGTTATAGAGCTGACTCTATGGGTAGTAACTGTTATAGAGCTGACTCTATGGGTAGTAACTGTTAGCCTTAGAGCTGACCCTATGGGTAGTAACTGTTATAGAGCTGACTCTATGGGTAGTAACTGTTAGAGCTGACTCTATGGGTAGTAACTGTTATAGAGCTGACTCTATGGGTAGTAACTGTTATAGAGCTGACTCTATGGGTAGTAACTGTTATAGAGCTGACTCTATGGGTAGTAACTGTTAGCATTAGAGCTGACTCTATGGGTAGTAACTGTTAGCCTGAGAGCTGACTATATGGGTAGTAACTGTTAGCCTTAGAGCTGACTCTATGGGTAGTAACTGTTATAGAGCTGACTCTATGGGTAGTAACTGTTATAGAGCTGACTCTATGGGTAGTAACTGTTAGCTTTAGAGCTGACTCTATGGGTAGTAACTGTTAGCCTTAGAGCTGACTCTATGGGTAATAACTGTTAGCTTTAGAGCTGACTCTATGGGTAGTAACTGTTAGCCTTAGAGCTGACTCTATGGGTAGTAACTGTTAGCCTCAGAGCTGACTCTATGGGTAGTACTGTTATAGAGCTGACTCTATGGGTAGTAGTGTTATAGAGCTGACTCTATGGGTAGTAACTGTTATAGAGCTGACTCTATGGGTAGTAACTGTTAGCATTAGAGCTGACTCTATGGGTAGTAACTGTTATAGAGCTGACTCTATGGGTAGTAACTGTTGGCATTAGAGCTGACTCTATGGGTAATAACTGTTAGCCTTAGAGCTGACTCTATGGGTAGTAACTGTTAGCCTTAGAGCTGACTCTATGGGTAGTAACTGTTAGCCTTAGAGCTGACTCTATGGGTAGTAACTGTTAGCCTTAGAGCTGACTCTATGGGTAGTAACTGTTAGCATTAGAGCTGACTCTATGGGTACTGTTAGCCTTAGAGCTGACTCTATGGGTAGTAACTGTTAGCATTAGAGCTGACTCTATGGGTAGTAACTGTTAGCCTTAGAGCTGACTCTATGGGTAGTAACTGTTAGCCTTAGAGCTGACTCTATGGGTAGTAACTGTTAGCCTTAGAGCTGACTCTATGGGTAGTAACTGTTAGCCTTAGAGCTGACTCTATGGGTAGTAACTGTTAGCCTTAGAGCTGACTCTATGGGTAGTAACTGTTAGCTTTAGAGTAACAGATAATTTAAAAACATATATTTTTGGAAAAGTCTCATTCTCAATATAAGGCTCTGGGAAAAGTATTGATTCAAACAAAATGGATGGATAAAATATAGCAGTATCCAATAGCATAGTTGATTAACTTTGTTTAATCCACTTCACATGACAGGGAGGGCACCACATGTGAGCCCCTTGATAACAATAAGATACTAGAAACAGAAAATGAAAAACAGCAACCAGCCAATATCCTTGGTTTGTTTAGAGAGGAGGTCAGGGCAAAGGTGATGAATTGATCAGAAGACCTAGCTAGGACAGGACAAGCATGTGTGGGCCATCTATCTCAGTGGACCAGTAGTCTATGCATGTGCTCCTATGTGCAGATAGATAAATAACAACCCCGCATTTAAAACCGATAAAAACAGCACATTAAAATTGACTAAATAGGTTGTGGTAAGGTATAGGTAGTGTCCCAAATATAACCATATTCCTTATATAGTGCACTACTTTTAACCAGAGCCCTATTGGTCCTGTTGAAAAGAAGTGCACTATATCAGGGAAAGGGTGTCGTTTGGGACGCAGACATGACAGCGCGCTCCTGATCGGACTCCTCTTTCCTTCTCACATCCGTTTCATGTAGCAACCTCACCCGCCTGTCGCTTTGTTTCCCTTACTCTAAAAAACAATGGCCACCACAGGTTTTCTGTCATGAAATAGATCCACACTGTCGTCCCACCTCTTGGCATTTCAAATCCAAACACCTCGTCAGGAAGCAGTGCCATGTTACACCTGTACAACAGGACAGTAGTGCTCGATGGCCATCTATTCGGACCTTTAAAGAAGCTTGTAAAATCTATTCAGAGAAAGAAGTGTTGTACAACCAGGAGGACAATAAGGAAATGTGTTGTACAAGAGATTAGTGAAATAACATCTGTGTTATCAAATCATCTTTTTTTTTTTTTCTTTCTTTTCCCCCAGTCGCTTTTCATGTTTTCCTCTCACCTCTTCTGAAATCCTGGCTACAGTACTTGGCACAGTGCAGACTAAACCTTAAGACACAGATGACAACAAACTGTGCAACGAAACAAAGCTACACATTCAAGTCACATGTCGTTCATAACACCAAGACTCTGTGGTTGGTGGATGTCGTGTTGTTTTGTATATTCAATTCATTTCTGTAGTTGTTGTTCATGTTTGTTTCAGAGAGAAGAAACATGAGGGTAGGTGGATCTGTACAGGCAATGAATATTTATATATTTATATTAAAACTCCTCCCTCACTCTAATATATACCCTGCAAGGAGCCAATGGCTGTAATGGGATGACAGGTTGTCAGGGTGATATCCTTCTGCTTCTTCTGTGGTCACGCCCCATCCTGTCCTCAGCTGCTTCAGAGGCGAGAGGAGGAGAGGAACATGCCGTGGGGAGAAGAGAAAGAGAGGAGAAGTGGGGGAGAGATAGAGGGGGAGGTGAGAAGAGGGAATATGGGGAGGAGAGGGAGAGAAGGCTATTAGTGGACTTTACCAAGAGATTATTAACACAAACTCTTACTGGCATCTTCCTAGGGTGATGTACATGTGGTAATGTGATCAGCGCGGGTGAGTAAAAAACAAGCACGACTCTTCCTAGGGTGATGTACATGTGGTAATGTGAGTAAAAAACAAGCACGACTCTTCCTAGGGTGATGTACATGTGGTAATGTGATCAGCGGGGTGAGTAAAAAACAAGCACGACTCTTCCTAGGGTGATGTACATGTGGTAATGTGAGTAAAAAACAAGCACGACTCTTCCTAGGGTGATGTACATGTGGTAATGTGAGTAAAAAACAAGCACGACTCTTCCTAGGGTGATGTACATGTGGTAATGTGATCAGCGCGGGTGAGTAAAAAACAAGCACGACTCTTCCTAGGGTGATGTACATGTGGTAATGTGAGTAAAAAACAAGCACGACTCTTCCTAGGGTGATGTACATGTGGTAATGTGAGTAAAAAACAACACGACTCTTATCACTACAGGATCCTTGCTATGTCCTCCAGAAAAGTCCAGGCCTTTCAACCACACAGCCGTTTTCTTCAAAGCTTTACTACTTCTAAGCTCCCAAGCTCTGTGCAGCAGGTTAGCTGTCACTCACACCAGCCTCGCCCATTAAAAGAGTAGTTCACCCAAATTGCTAACTGACATGTGTCCTCACCCGGTAAGCAGTCTGTGGATAAGGTAAGACAGCAAACCCATGCTTTGCTTTTGTTATGTGTTATGGCTACCATGCCGGCAGTGACCTGTCTGTGTCCTCGTTGTATCAGTTCCTGTCTCTACTCTAGACCCTGACCTCTGACCTGGCCTCAGCAGTCGGAGACCAGACTCTCCCTCTGTTCCTCATATTCTACAGTATATTATCCTCATTGAGGCAGTGGTCTCAGTCACTTCTGGTCTGGCTTCACGCCTCCTCCTCCCCTGATGGCCACGGTCTGGCTGTTCTGATAGAAACCCCCTCCGCTGCGGTTCACATTGGGGTGGGTGGGGGATGCCACTGGGGGCTGGCCAGGACGAATGGGTTTGGCTGTAGAGGGGGTGGAGGGAGGAACACAAGAGTTTAGGAACGGCATCCATTCATATACTGAATAACAATTTGTTTTAAAAGACGCACTACATTATGGGAGGTGTGTGTGTCTCTGCTCACCGATCTGAGCGGAGTGGCCCCTCCTGGCCATGTTCTTGGCCCTGACGGCCTCTTTGATGCGGTCCACCTCCTGCTGGTAGCGTTTGCGGTCGCGTGCGGCGTTCTCTTTGGCCTCCTTCAGCGCCGACTCCAGGGCCTTGACCCGCTCCGCCGTAGCACGCAGACGCTTCTCCAGTTTAGGAAGCTCACAGCGCAGGTCTGCATTATCACGCACCAGCTGAGAAAAGGAGGGAGATCACAACAAGTTAGTGATCTCCAAAAGCACTAGAAGCGTAGCCTGACTGCCAGTCTGTTAGTATTAGCATGTCAACTCCTCATCACTCACAGTCATGTTTGGCTTCACAAGGACAGCAATGGAGTTGGCAACAGCACGAACAGATCTGGGACCAGGCTATGTGGGGGAGGGTGATCTGGGACCAGGCTGTGGGGGGTGTTGATCTGGGACCAGGCTGTGGGGGGGGGTGTTAATCTGGGACCAGGCTATGGGGGGGGGTGGGGTGTTGATCTGGGACCAGGCTATGGGGGGGGTGTTGATCTGGGACCAGGCTATGGGGGGGGGGGGGTGTTGATCTGGGACCAGGTTCCAAGAAGCAGTATGATTTCAGTGTATTTGGGTCTGTTTGTTGGGTTCATAAGGCGAGTTGATTACATACCTGTTGTACAGTACAGAGTACATACCTGTTGTACAGTACAGTACAGAGTACATACCTGTTTGTACAGTAGAGTACATACCTGTTTGTACAGTAGAGTACATACCTGTTTGTACAGTAGAGTACATACCTGTTTGTGAACCTTGGTAAGCTGCTCCAGGTTGTTCTCCAGAAAGGAGATCTTCTGTTTCTGAGCTGCGCTGCCTCCTGTGTCATCAGAGTCCATCTCAGCACTCTTCTTCACTCGGGTAGCCAGGTCCTGGACAAACAGCTTCCTCAGGTTGTGCAGGGTCTGGAGCTCCTTGGCCTGGGAAGGGGGACAAAGAGAGAGAAGAGGTTTAAAGCTATTACCATGGGAGCGATCCGTTGTTGGATATATCAAAGGAAGCGATTGTCCATTAAAAAACACACAAACAGTCTTGTCTTTTTACGTATGCAATTGGTCTGAAAATAGTTGATTTGAGTAGTACTGTTGATGGACAAAAACGGACAATGTACAGTAGGTCATTTAGGATTTCATCCGTGTTCATGTGCCTGAGTGTGGCTGCAGTGGAAGGAGAAAGCAGGTGCTGTTATAGACATCTACTCACCACAGTCTCCTCTAGTCCCTTCAGGTCCTGTCTGGCCTGCTCTCTCCTGTCCTGCATCACCCTGTACAACACAGCACACAGAGCCATTAGCCACAGCTTGACTGTAGTGATATTGGACAGGTCATAGTGCTAAACAAAGCTAACCAGAAGTGACACGTCTATAGTAAGCATGTTAGGTGGGCCCTAGTGAACAACATCATTGTATATGGTGTTGCAGGTAGCCTAGTGGTTAGAGCGTTGGGTCAGTATCCGAAAGGTTGCTGGATTGAATCTCCGAGCTGACAAGGTAAAAATCTGTCGTTCTGCCCCTGAACAAGGCAGTTAACCCACCGTTCCCCGGTAAGCCGTCATTGAAAATAAGAAATTGTTCTTAACTCACTTGCCTAGTTAAATAAAGGTTAAATAATACAGAATCAAATGTTCATACGCCACAGTACTTTAACGATGCCGTCTGTAGGTGTTGGTAACGTACGTGAGCTCGTGCAGCTTCCGGCTCTTCTCCTGGTCAGTGGACTTGAGTTTGTCGTGTTCCACCCTGAGGCGCTCCTGTTCCAGCATGATCTTCTGGTTCAGACTGGAGGAGAACAACAACGCGGTGAGCCCAGCGTAGGACAACACCGTTATCTCCTTACGGCAAACGATTCCCTGTATAGTGCACTACTACCCTCACTGTGGTCAAAGGTAATACACTGTAATGACAATACGGTGACATTTAGTATGTGACCATAACAGTTAACAGTAGACAGTGTGTGTGTGTGTGTGTGTGTGTGTGTGTGTGTGTGTGTGTGTGTGTGTGTGTGTGTGTGTGTGTGTGTGTGTGCCTGTGTCTGCGTGTGTGTGCCTGTGTCTGCGTGTGTGTGTGTCTGTGTCTGCGTGTGTGTGTGCGTGTGTGCCTGTGTGTGTGTGCGTGTGTGCCTGTGTGTGTGTGCGTGTGTGCCTGTGTGTGTGTGTGTGTGTGTGTGTCTGTGTCTGCGTGTCTGTGTCTGTGTCTGCGTGTGTGTGTGTGTGTGTGTGTGTTTTACGTGTGTGCCTGTGTGTGTGTGTGTGTGTGTGTGTGTGTGTCTGTGCCTGTGTCTGTGTGTGTGTGTCTGCATGTGTGTGTGTCTGTGTGTGTATGTGTCTGTGTCTGCGTGTGTGTGTGTGCGTGTGTGCCTGTGTGTGTGTGCGTGTGTGCCTGTGTGTGTGTGCGTGTGTGCCTGTGTGTGTGTGCGTGTGTGTGTGCGTGTGTGTGCGTGTGTGCCTGTGTGTGTGTGCGTGTGTGCCTGTGTGTGTGTGCGTGTGTGCCTGTGTGTGTGTGCCTGTGTGTGTGTGTGTGTGTGTGTGTGTGTGTGTCTGTGCCTGTGTCTGTGTGCCTGTGTGTCTGTGCCTGTGTGTGTGTGCCTGTGTGTGTGTGTGTGTCTGTGTGTGTGTGTCTGTGTCTGTGTCTGTGCCTGTGTGTGTGTGCCTGTGCGTGTGTGTGTGTCTGTGTGTGTGTGTCTGTGTGTGTGTGTCTGTGCCTGTGTCTGTGTGTGTGTGTGTGTGTGTGTGTGTGTGTGTGTGTGTGTGTGTGTGTGTGTGTGTGTGTGTGTGTGTCTGTGTGTGTGTGTGTGTGTGTGTCTGTGCCTGTGTCTGTGTGTGTGTGTGTGTCTGTGTGTGTGTGCCTGTGTGTGTGTGTCTGTGTGTGCCTGTGTGTGTGTGTGTGTCTGTGTCTGTGTGTGTGTGTCTGTGTCTCTTACTCCTGCAGTTCAGTCATGAGGTGTTCCTTCCTGTCCAGTTCATCTCTCAGGCTGCTGATCTGTTTCTGATGGGCCTCACGGTGACCAGCGATCTGCTGCTCCACAGCCTCCTGGGGATGGCACACACAGGTCAATAGGTCAACAATCATCTGGATAACTGAAACAACAGCTCCAGCTCCTGACGCCACGAACGGCGGAAAGGAAAGTCAGACTGCTCCAAACTGTAATTTAAATACAATCGATGATACTTAGACATCCCACGTCTCCCCTATATATATATATATATATATATATATATATATAAACCATAACATATGATCATAGTAGGCAGTTCTATAGTATGAACAGGGTGACATACCTTGACCTCATTAGCAGATTGGATTTCGTTCTCCTTCTCCATGGCTGTGACTTTCTCTGCAAAAACAAAAACATTTGACCTTTGTCACTAGCTGGCACTATTTGTTCTAAATCTGTTTTAGAGACGTTTATAAGGAATTTATTATATTATGTGTCATCGTTGCATACAGAGCAGCAGGGTGTGTTACAGAGCAGCTGGGTGTGTTACAGAGCAGCTGGGTGTGTTACAGAGCAGCAGGGTGTGTTACAGAGCAGCTGGGTGTGTTACAGAGCAGCAGGGTGTGTTACAGAGTAGCAGGGTGTGTTACAGCAGCAGGGTGTGTTACAGAGTAGCAGGGTGTGTTACAGCAGCAGGGTGTGTTACAGAGCAGCTGGGTGTGTTACAGAGCAGCAGGGTGTGTTACAGAGCAGCAGGGTGTGTTACAGAGCAGCAGGGTGTGTTACAGAGCAGCAGGGTGTGTTACAGCAGCTGGGTGTGTTACAGAGCAGCAGGGTGTGTTACAGAGCAGCAGGGTGTGTTACAGAGCAGCAGGGTGTGTTACAGAGCAGCAGGGTGTGTTACAGCAGCAGGGTGTGTTACAGAGCAGCAGGGTGTGTTACAGCAGCTGGGTGTGTTACAGAGCAGCTGGGTGTGTTACAGAGCAGCAGCGTGTGTTACAGCAGCTGGGTGTGTTACAGAGCAGCAGGGTGTGTTACAGAGCAGCTGGGTGTGTTACAGAGCAGCAGGGTGTGTTACAGAGCAGCTGGGTGTGTTACAGAGCAGCAGGGTGTGTTACAGAGCAGCAGGGTGTGTTACAGAGCAGCAGGGTGTGTTACAGAGCAGCAGGGTGTGTTACAGCAGCAGGGTGTGTTACAGAGCAGCAGGGTGTGTTACAGCAGCAGGGTGTGTTACAGAGCAGCAGGGTGTGTTACAGCAGCAGGGTGTGTTACAGAGCAGCTGGGTGTGTTACAGAGCAGCAGGGTGTGTTAC
Organism: Oncorhynchus masou masou; assembly: GCF_036934945.1. NCBI lineage: Eukaryota > Metazoa > Chordata > Actinopteri > Salmoniformes > Salmonidae > Oncorhynchus > Oncorhynchus masou. The sequence continues at coordinate 10,498,089 of NC_088214.1, forward strand.
AGAGCAGCAGGGTGTGTTACAGAGCAGCAGGGTGTGTCTGTTACAGAGGCTGGGTGTGTGTTACAGTGGCTGTGGGTGTGTTACAGTGGCTGTGGGTGTGTTACAGCAGCTGGGGGTGTCTGCTACAGCAGCTGGGGGTGTGTTACAGCAGCTGGGGGTGTGTTACAGCAGCTGGGGGTGTCTGTTACAGCAGCTGGGGGTGTCTGTTACAGCAGCTGGGGGTGTGTTACAGCATCTGGGGGTGTGTTACAGCAGCTGGGGGTGTGTTACAGCGGCTGGGGGTGTGTTACAGCGGCTGGGGGTGTGTTACAGCAGCTGGGGGCGGGTGTTACAGCGGCTGGGGGTGTGTTACAGCGCTGGGGGGTGTGTTACAGCGGCTGGGGGTGTGTTACAGCATCTGGGGGTGTGTTACAGCATCTGGGGGTGTGTTACAGCGGCTGGGGGTGTGTTACAGAGGCAGGGGGGAGGGGGTTGTTACAGCAGCTAGGGGCGGGTGTTACAGCGGCTGGGGTGTGTTACAGCAGCTGGGGGGGGGGTTACAGCGGCTGGGGGTGTGTTACAGCGGCCGGGGGTGTGTTACAGCGGCCGGGGGTGTGTTACAGCGGCCGGGGGTGTGTTACAGCGGCCGGGGGTGTGTTACAGCAGATGGGGGTGTGTTACAGCAGATGGGGGTGTGTTACAGCAGCTGGGGGGGTGTTACAGCAGATGGGGGGTGTTACAGCAGATGGGGGTGTGTTACAGCAGCTGGGGGGGGGGGTGTTACCCTGGGCACTGATCTTGACCAGTTCCTCATTCAGAGAGTCAACGTTCTCCTCCAGCTGTCTCTTCTTCTGCTCCACGTTCTGAAGGTACTCTGTCAGAGACTTGATCTTAGCCTCGTGCTGCAGGGGGAGATGGAGATTACTACAACATTACTACATTTCATTATTATGTTACTACATTACTATATTACCACATATTAGAACTATATTAATATATTATTACTACATTACTATATTATATTACTACATTACTATATTATTACATTACTATATATTATTACTATATTAATATATTATTACCACATTACTATATTATATTATTACATTATTATATTGTATTACTGCATTATTATATTACTACATTATTATATTACTACATTATTGTATTATATTACTATATTATATTACTACATTATTATATTACTACATTATTATATTACTACATTATTGTATTATATTACTATATTATATTACTACATTACTATATTATATTACTACATTACATTACTACATTATATTACTACATTGTATTATATTACTATATTATATTACTTACATTACTATATTATATTACTTACATTAGTATATTATATTACTACATTATATTACTACATTATATTATTATATTATTACATTAAATTACTACATTTCATTATTATATTACTACAATATATTATTACATTATATTATTATATTACTACATTACTATATTATATTACTACATTATTGTATTATATTACTATATTATATTACTACATTGCTATATTATATTACTACATTATTGTATTATATTACTATATTACTGCATTACTATATTATATTATTACATTATATTATTATATTACTACATTATTATATTACTACATTATTGTATTATATTACTATATTACTGTATTACTATATTATATTACTACATTACATTATTATATTACTACAATATATTATTACATTATATTATTATATTACTGCATTTTATTATTATATTACTACATCACTATATTATATCGCTACATTTTATTATATAATTATATTACTACATTTTATTATTATATTACTACATTTTACTATTATATTACGACATTATATTATTATATTACTACATTATTATATTACTACATTATTGTATTATATTACTATATTACTGTATTACTATATTATATTACTACATTACATTATTATATTACTACAATATATTATTACATTATATTATTATATTACTGCATTTTATTATTATATTACTACATCACTATATTATATTGCTACATTTTATAATATAATTATATTACTACATTTTATTATTATATTACTACATTTTACTATTATATTACGACATTATATTATTATATTACTACATTATTATATTACTACATTATTGTATTATATTACTATATTACTGTATTACTATATTATATTACTACATTACATTATTATATTACTACAATATATTATTACATTATATTATTATATTACTGCATTTTATTATTATATTACTACATCACTATATTATATTGCTACATTTTATTATATAATTATATTACTACATTTTATTATTATATTACTACATTTTACTATTATATTACGACATTATATTATTATATTACTACATGATTATATTATATTACTACATTAGATTAGTATATTATATTACTACATGACTACGGCAGGTAGCCTTGTGGTTAGAGCGTTGGGCCAGTAACCGAAAGGTTGCTGGATTGAATCACCGAGCTGACAAGGTAAAACTCTGTCATTCTGCTCCTGAGAAAGACAGTTAACCCACTGTTCCACGGGCGCCGAAGACATGGATGTTGATTAAGGCCGATTCAGATTCAGATGCATTCAGTTGCACAACTGACTAGGTATCCCCCTTTCCCTTTACTATATTACAGTATATTACCACTATACAGGGTCTTTATAGAGAAGGGGTCCAAGCAGATGCAGATAAATCTGTTGGATTCTTTTGGAGGTCTAACTGTCAATTTGTGAAACTAGCACAATATTGTTGGATTTCAAGAGGCAGTGGGTGAGAAGTAACAGGATAATGATGGCGAGTAGCCACTGTTGTACCTGTTGTGCCTGAGAGTTGTTACACGACGCAACCTGCAACAGAATTGCTTCTTGATTGCTCTGTGAACCATAAGCAACTCATATTTTCAACTTGGTGCAAGCGGATGCTTTTGTCACATGATCCATTCGAAGGTTCGGACACAGATATATAAGGAGCCAGATAAACTCAGCAAAAAAAGAAATGTCCCTTTTTCAGGACCCTGTCTTTCAAAGATAATTAGTAAAAATCCAAATAATTGTAAAGGGTTTAAACACTGTTTCCCATGCTTGTTCAATGAACCATAAACAATTAATGATCGTGCACCTGTGGAATGGTAGTTCACTTCTTTGGGGTAGGGGGCAGTATTTTCATGTCCGATGAAAAGCTTGCCCAGAGTAAACTGCCTGCTACTCAGGCCCAGATGCTAGGATATGCATATTATTAGTAGATATGGATAGAAAACACTCTGAAGTTTCTAAAACTGTTTGAATGATGTCTGCGAGTATAACAGAACTCATATGGCAGGCAAAAACCTGAGAAAAAATCTAACCAGGAAGTGGGAAATCTGAGGTTTGTAGTTTTTCAACTCTTTGCCTATCCAAGATACAGTGGAAATTTGGTCCGACTGCACTTCCTACAGCTTCCACAAGATGTCAACAGTCTTTAGAACATAGTTTGAGGCTTCTACTGTGAAGGGGGAGAGAATAAGAGCTGATTGAGTAAGGTCTGCCAGAAGGCCATGTGCTCAGTCAGGCGTGCGCCCGTGAGAGTTAGCTGCGTTCCCTTTCATTTCTAAAGACAAAGGAATTCTCCAGTTGAAACATTATTGAAGATTTATGATAAAAACATCCAAAAGATTGATTATATACATCGTATGACATGTTTCTACGAACTGTAATATAACTTTTTTGACTTTGTCTGGACCTAGTGCCTGCGCATTTGGATTACTGTACTAAACGCGCGAAAAAAAGGAGGTATTTGGACATAAATGATGGACTTTATCGAACAAAACTAACATTTATTGTGGAACTGGGATTCCTGGGAGTGCATTCTGATGAAGATCAAAGGGTAAGTGAATATTTATAATGCTATTTCTGACTTTTGTTGACTCCACAACATGGCGGGTACCTGTATATGGCTTGTTTTGGTCTCTGAGCGCTGTACTCAAGATTATTCCATGTGTGCTTTCGCTGTAAAGCTTTTTTGAAATCTGACACAGCGGTTGCATTAAGGACAAGTATATCTTCAATTCCATGCATAACAGTTGTATTTTCATGAACATTTATGAGTATTTCTGTAAATTGACGTGGCTCTCTGCACTTTCACCGGATGTTTTGGAGGCAAAACATAACAACGCGCCAATGTAAACTGAGATATTTGGATATAAATACGAACTTTATTGAACAAAACATACATGTATTGTGTAACATGAAGTCCTATGAGTGTCATCTGATGAAGATCATCAATGGTTAGTGATTATTTTTATCTCTATTTCTGCTTTTTGTGACTCCTCTCTTTGCCTGAAAAATGGCAGTGTTTTTTGTGACTAGGTACTGACCTAACATAATCACATGGTGCGTCACCTATGGACACAAACCCACCATCGCTGGACCAGACAGGACTGGGAAAAAAGTGCTCTTCACTGACGAGTCGTGCTTTTGTCTCTCTCACCAGGGGTGATGGTCGGATTTGTGTTTATCATTGAAGGACTGAGCATTACACCGAGGCCTGTACTCTGGAGCGGGATCGATTTGGAGGTGGAGGGTCCGTCATGGTCTGGGGCAGTGTGTCAGAGCAGTGTTCTGCCACGGCCAGCGAAGAGCCCGGATCGCAATCCCATTGAGCACGTCTGGGACCTGTTGGATTGAAGGGTGAGGGCTAGGGCTAGGGCCATTCCCCCCAGAAATGTCTGGGAACTTGCAGGTGCCTTGGTGGAAGAGTGGGGTAACATCTCACAGCAAGAACTAGCAAATCTGGTGCAGTCCATGAGGGGGAGCTGCACTGCAGAACTTAATGCAGCTGGTGGCCACACCAGATACTGACTGTTACTGTTATTTGAAACCCCCTTTGTTCAGGGACACATTATTCAATTACTGTTAGTCACATGTCTGTGGAACCTGTTCAGTTCATGTCTCAGTTGTTGAATCTTGTTATATTCATACAAATATTTACACACGTTAAGTTTGCTGAAAATAAACGCAGTTGACTGTGAGGACGTTTCTTTTTATGCTGAGTTTATTTTACCGCATGTATAATCTGAAGCATCTGGCTGGAATTTCCCCTACCCATTAAATATGGTGATGAGAGGAAGCCCCAAGGCCAGCAGTGGGAGAGAGATAAAAACCGAGCCCACATTCTGATGATTTTCTCATTGAAGAAAAGCCCGATCTCAATGCAGTTTTCTGTTCCCAAAACTACAATCATCATCATTCAGTTATGAACAGGGTGCACTAAGTTTTGTAGACGTGACCCTTTGCCAAAGTCTCCGTTTTGTATTTGTTTTAATAGGAGTGCAAGTTGTTGCACTGTCACACTTCACAGAGGTGTTTGGAAATATGCAAATACATGTTAGAACTCGCGAGCTCGTGCCTGGCTCTGCCCTCCTTGCTGACCATTGTGCTTCATTTGCTTCCATTGAAAACAACACAGATGAACTATCTTGGGTTAGTTATAAATATCTTTGGGTCAGAACTCCTGCCCAGTTGCCATGTCAACAATACAACTGCCAGTGCTGTGGGAACCGTGATGAAGGTGGACAGAGGAGAGATTTGCTAAACGGCAGCTGTATATATAAATATTGTCGTCAAACCTAGTAAAGGTTTAATGTACATGGCTTGGCAGCCAATAAATGTCATTTCTGAAGTGAACTCAGGCCTCTCTCTAAACAGTGTCAACTGAAATTGTTCAACATGAACTGCGCCACTAGCTAGCTAGCTTAGTTTGTTGCTAGCTTGGTTGCTAGCTAGCTAGCTTAATTTGTTGCTAGTTTGGTTAGATGGTTGCTAGCTAGCTAGCTTGATAAAACAGTGCTGTCAATTTCATTTTGGCTCGCTAGCAAAATTGTACAGTCAGAATGTTGTCTAAATCGATCCTTATACAATAACTAAATGGTTGGATAAACAATTACATTTGTGAAAATCACAATTTAATGCAGCAGATGACATTGGGTGGGTTTAGAGTTCCCAAACCATGTGGAATGACATGACAAAACAAAAGCAGCTTCAATTTGATTGGCTGTTGCATGTCATTTTAGTTTGAGTTGCTTCATGTATCAGCAAAGTTGCTTGAAATTCTGTCACTTACAACGGTAACAAAAAATGGTGTAAAAGTTGCGTGGTTTTACTCCAGCCTATGAATGGAGTGTGTGGACATGAACTACTGTATGATAAGTAGCAGGCTAACCTGTTGTATCCTCAGCTGACAGGCGGCCAGCTCCTGGTCGTTCTCGTCCATCTTCTGGTTGCTCTCTGACTGGGTGCTCTCCAGCTGTCTACAGCGTTTCACCATGGTCTTCACCTCCGACTTCATCTTACTGATGTACAGACGAGCCACCGTGAACTCCTCGTCTATCAGACCACTGCCCTCGTGTTGCTGGGGGAGGGAGGGAGAAAAGAGAGAGAGACAGAGGTAGAAAGAAAGAAGAGCAAGGTTATAATTTTATTCGGGTTTAGAGGAAACATATATTACATATTTCCTTTAGATGCTTATAAAATAATACCCATCTTTTGGAATGTCATGTGGTGACGTGTCATTTCCTGTTTACCTTGATGTCGTTGCTGCCCACGGCGATGCCAATCTCTGCCAGGTCTTTGAGTAGTGATGACATCATCTCACTGGTCCTCTTCTTCTGGTGGTTGGTCATCTCCTTCACTTTCTGCAGCTCAGAGTCAATGGAAGTCAGGACGTTCTGGAAACAGACAGAGAAAAACATTTTCATATTTTAATATAATATGGACAAAAATAGAGGTATGACTGAATTATACAGATAAGAAAAAACAACATGCGGGTCTTAAAACGTATTACAATATGAATAGACAGCTTTCTTCATGAGGAGTGGACATTGTCTCACTGATTTCTGGTTGAGCTCTTCGCTGAGCATCTCAAAGTCCGTGGTCTTCTGCTCCACCTCCTGACTCTTCTGGTCGTAGTTAACAGCCAGCTCCTCCAGGGCCTGCAGCACCTCCTTCACCTACACCACAACAACATTAATAGTAACATTACATTTAAAAAATATATAACTATAGTAATAATAACAATATTATTATCCTTCACCTCATCCTTGGAAGCCTCGTTCTCAGCCTGCAGGCGGTTCAGCTCTGACTGCAGGTTGTCATGGTCGCGTCGCGATGACACCAGCAGCTACACACACACACACACAAATGAAAAGTCAGACCATGACATAGATAGAAAGGTAATTTAGCTAACATACAGTTTGGTTACTTTGATTGAGGCTCAACAGCCTTTAACCAGAATTACAGTAACAACAAGATGACAACAGCCCAATCAGCACTCACCTCCTCCTGGTCCAACATCTGCTGCTTGAGCTTCTCAGCCAGCTGGCTCTGCTGGTTTATCTCATCATCCTGGACACACAGAGTGAGAGGACAGCAGAGAGAGAGGACAGCAGGGAGAGAGAGGACAGCAGAGAGAGAGAGGGCAGCAGAGAGAGAGAGGACAGCAGAGAGAGAGAGGACAGCAGAGAGAGAGAGGACAGCAGAGAGAGAGAGGACAGCAGAGAGAGAGAGGACAGCAGAGAGAGAGAGAGGACAGCAGAGAGAGAGAGACAGCAGAGAGAGAGGACAGCAGAGAGAGAGGACAGCAGGGAGAGAGAGGACAGCAGAGAGAGAGGGCAGCAGAGAGAGAGAGGACAGCAGAGAGAGAGAGGACAGCAGGGAGAGAGAGGACAGCAGAGAGAGAGAGGACATCAGGGAGAGAGGACAGCAGAGAGAGAGAGAGAGGACAGCAGAGAGAGAGAGGACAGCAGGGAGAGAGGACAGCAGAGAGAGAGAGAGGACATCAGGGAGAGAGAGGACAGCAGGGAGAGAGGACAGCAGAGAGAGAGAGGACAGCAGAGAGAGAGAGGACAGCAGGGAGAGAGGACAGCAGAGAGAGAGAGAGAGGACAGCAGAGAGACGCTCCAACATGGGGCGTCTCCCATGGACAGTAAACTACACTACATGACCAAAAGTATGTGGACACCTGGTCGTTGAACATCTCATTCCAAAATCTTGGGCATTAATATGAAGTTGGTTCCCCCTGCTATAACAGCCTCCACTCTTCTAGGAAGACTTTCCACTAGATGTTGAAACATTGCTCTGGGACTTGCTTAGGCCTGGATCGCAGTTGGCGTTCCAATTAATCCCAAAGGTGTTCGATGGGGTTAAGGTCAGGGCTCTGTGCAGGTCAGTCAAGTTCTTCCACACCGAACTGGACAGTCAATTTCTGCATGTACCTCGCTTTGTGCACGGAGGCATTGTCATGCTGAAACAGGAAAGGGCCATCCCCAAACTGTTGCCACAAAGTTGGAGGTCCTAAATCCCCCGTTGGACTGCCAGATGGTGAAGTGTGATTCATCACTCCAGAGAACACGTTTCCACTGCTCCAGAGTCCAATGGCAGTGAGCTTTACACCCCTCCAGCCGAAGCTTGGCATTGCGCATGGTGACCTTAGGCTTGTGTGCGGCTGCTCAGCCCCAACAAACAGTTCTTGTGCTGACGTTGCTTCCAGAGGCAGTTTGGAACTCGGTAGTGAGTGTTGCAACTGAGGACAGACCATTTTTACGAGCTTCAGCACTCAGCGGTCCCGTTCTGTGAGCTTGTGCGGACTACCACTTACAGTTGACCGAATGTTTGTCTGTGGAGATTGCATGGCTGTGTGCTTGATTTTATACACCTGTCAGCAATGAGTGTGGCTGAAATGGATGAATCCACCAATTTGAAGGGGAGTATAAATAGTGTATTTTCATGGATTGTTGTTCAACAACACACATACATCATGTCCAGTTGGCTCATCCTAATATTTATATATTTTGTTAATTCCATTATTTTACTTTAAGGTTTGTGTGTATTGTTGTGAATTGTTAGATATTACTGCACTGTAGGAGCTACGAACACAAGCATTTCTCTACACCCGCAATAACATCTGCTAAACATGTGTATGAGACCCGTGTGAGTGTCTTACTCAGCTTTTTCCCTGGCACCCTATTCCCTATTGGGTCCTGTTCAAAAGTAGTACACAATATAGGGAATAGGGTGCAATTTATGACGTAGACATTGGCTGTTGCTACCTCGTACTGGATGCTCTGTGGCCGGTCTCTCACCTGATCGTCCAGGTGCTTGTAAAGCTTGGCCAGCTCGCCCTCACACTTGTCCTTCTCAACACGCACAAACACTCACGCACACACACACACACACATCCGCTCTGTGGCCGGTCTCTCTCACCTGATCGTCCAGGTGCTTGCAGAGCTTGCAGAGCTCCCCCTCACACTTGTCCTTCTCAACACGCACAAACACCTACACACACACACACGTGCTCTGTGGCCGGTCTCTCTCACCTTATCATCCAGCTGCTTGTAAAGCTTGGCCAGCTCCCCCTCACACTTGTCCTTCTCTGCGTCAGTCAGACGGAGCTGGGGCATGTTGGGGGTAGAGGCAGGCTTGTCGTTGGGCACATTGTCCAGGGCCAGCACCTCAGCCTGGGCCTTCTCCTTGTCAAACTGCTCGTCCACCGGCACACTCTCACCTGCAGGGGGCAGCGTGACGGTCACACAGAGAGGTCAGACACACCCTGCAGGCCTATCCGACACACAGCTGTACATTTCAATGAAACATGGTGAAGCCCCAAAATTGCCCTCGCTAGAAGCATGTGTTTCAGACATAAGGAAGTGGATGGCTGCAAACGTTCTACTTTTAAACTCGGACAAAACAGAGACGCTGGTTCTAGGTACCAAGAAACAAAGAGATCTTCTGTTAAATCTGACAATTAATCTTAATGGTTGTACAGTCGTCTCAAATAAAACTGAAGGACCTCGGCATTACTCTGGACCCTGATCTCTCTTTTGACGAACATATCAAGACTGTTTCAAGGACAGCTTTTTTCCATCTACGTAACATTGCAAAATTCAGAAACTTTGTCCAAAAATTATGCAGAAAAATTTATCCATGCTTTTGTCACTTCTCGGTTAGACTACTGCAATGCTCTACTTTCCGGCTACCCGGATAAAGCACTAAATAAACTTCAGTTAGTGCTAAATACGGCTGCTAGAATCCTGACTAGAACCAAAAGATTTGATCATATTACTCCAGTGCTAGCCTCCCTACACTGGCTTCCTGTCAAGGCAAGGGCTGATTTCAAGGTTTTACTGCTAACCTACAAAGCATTACATGGGCTTGCTCCTACCTATCTCTCTGATTTGGTCCCGTCGTACATACCTACACGTACGCTACGGTCACAAGACGCAGGCCTCCTAATTGTCCCTAGAATTTCTAAGCAAACAGCTGGAGGCAGGGCTTTATCCTATAGAGCTCTATTTCTATGGAATGGTCTGCCTACCCATGTGAGAGACACAGACTCGGTCTGAACCTTTAAGTCTTTACTGAAGACTCATCTCTTCAGTGGGTCATATGATTGAGTGTAGTCTGGCCCAGGAGTGTGAAGGTGAACGGAAAGGCTCTGGAGCAACGGACCGCCCTTGTTGTCTCTGCCTTGCCGGTTCCCCTCTTTCCACTGGGATTCTTTGCCTCTAACCCTATTACAGGGGCTGAGTCACTGGCTTACTGGGGCTCTCTCATGCCGTCCCTAGGAGGGGTGCGTCACTTGAGTGTGTTGAGTCACTGATGTGATCTTCCTGTCTGGGTTGGCGCCCCCCCTTGGGTTGTGCCGTGGCAGAGATCTTTGTGGGCTATACTCGGCCTTGTCTCAGGATGGTAAGTTGGTGGTTGAAGATATCCCTCTAGTGGTGTGGGGACTGTGCTTTGGCAAAGTGGGTGGGGTTATATCCTTCCTGTTTGGCCTTGTCCTGGGGTATCAGCGGATGGGGCCACAGTGTCTCCCGACCCCTCCTGTCTCACCTTCCAGTATTTATGCTGCAGTAGTTTATGGGGCTAGGGTCAGTTTGTTACATCTGGAGTACTTCTCCTGTCTTATCCGGTGTCCTGTGTGAATTTAAGTATGCTCTCTCTAATTCTCTCTTTCTTTCTTTCTTTCCTTCTTTCTTTCTTTCTTTCTTTCTCTCTCAGAGGACCTGAGCCCTAGGACCATGCCTCAGGACTACCTGGCATGATGACTCCTTGCTGTCCCCAGTCCACCTGGCCGTGCTGCTGCTCCAGTTTCAACTGTTCTGCCTGTGATTATTATTATTTGACCATGCTGGTCATTTATGAACATTTGAACATCTTGGCCATATTCTGTTATAATCTCCACCCGGCACAGCCATAAGAAGACTGGCCACCCCACATAGCCTGGTTCCTCTCTAGGTTTCTTCCTAGGTTTTGGCCTTTCAAGGGAGTTTTTCCTAGCCACCATGCTTCTACACCTGCATTGCTTGCTATTTGGGGTTTTAGGCTGGGTTTCTGTACAGCACTTTGATATATCAGCTGATGTACAAAGGGCTATATAAATAAATTTGATTTGATTCATCTTCTCATCGCCATAACCCCCCCAACAAATTAATTCATCACATAATTACTCAAATGTCCCTCTCTCAAGAAAATGACAAACACAAATCAGTGAGGTAGTAGTATCTGTACTTCTTCAATAAGAAACACTTATTTTCATATTCTATTGCAAACCATTTGAAATGTTTTGCTCCGTTGTGCCTTAATGGACACGACCTTGCTGTTCTCCTACGTCTGTACAGTGAAGATGAGGACCTAGCCAGCTGGTAACTTCGGGCCTCTCCTCCTCACCGTTCCTCCAGCGATTGAGCTCATTCTCCAGCCAGGTGATGGTGTTCCTCAAGGCCTTGCCCTTCTCCTTCTCCCTCTCGTACTTCTTCTTCCACTGTTCTGCCGTCAGCTCCACGTTCACACACACGGTGTTCTTAATGGTCTTCGCTCTGGAAACACCACAAACAGGACTAAACCGTTACACCCTGTTTTAAATCAACAGCCCTGAATAGCTCACTAAACAGTGATTGTAGAGACTCATTGTGAATTGTTGATGTTTTTTGGGGAAAACGTGTCCGTTTGCCATGCATACTTGTGGGATTGTATTAACAGCGGATTACTACAAATATATTTTGGAGTGAACGATGCCTTTAGGAGCTAGTGAGTGAGCTCACCTCTGTCCAAACATGAGGGTGGACTTGGTCTCTGACTCGTTGTAGGCAGAGGGAGAGGCACAGATAACAATGGTGGTCCTACAGTTCCCCCCCAGAGAGTCCTGAAGGATTCTGGTCATTTTACTGTCTCTGTACGGGATATAACCCTGAAACATAACAAAACAACATTCACTAAGAGAAACAACAATAGAATTCCCATTCAAGTTGTTACATTCTGAGCAAATAAGAAACGAAACAAACCAATCTATGATTGAAACAAAAGGAGTGGAATTATTCAACTGTGAATCAGCTCGAACCAAAACCTGGCCTTTAGGAACATATATTTAAATCTCTAAAATAATGATGGATACTGTTGATGTGAGGTATTGGGCTTTCGTGGGTCATCTCATCTTTACACCAACCAAACCAACAGCCACAGTATCTGTGATAGTAGAGGGATACTCACAGAGCCTTCTGCCAGGGCTGAGATGACGTTGCCCAGAGAAGACAGGGACTTATTGATGTTCTTGGCCTCGTCCAGCACGGCTCCCTCCGCCCCAGTCTTACTGACCTGGGAAGACAGAGACAGACAGGGACCGTCTGGTAAGATACATCACATGTACAGTCAAACACTTGCTGTGCACCAGAGGTCTTAATGATCTATTGGGATGGGTCAAACGTGTGTTCTGAGTGACATAACCTAACAATGTTCATCCTTCTTGATCAACAGATTAGACAACTGGGAAAATAGACGTGGTGGGATATGTACATTTACTCAGAGATAAATCTAGAGGGGGGGGGGGTAAAAGAGAGTGCAGCAGAAGAGAATGAGAGAGAGAGAGAGAGAGAGAGAGAGGGTGAAAGAGAGATAGAGAGCAGAGAAGAGGGAGAGAGCAGCAGAGAAGGAGAGCAACAGAGAGAGAGAAAGCAGGAGAGAGAGCAGCAGAGAAAGAGAAGAGGGAGAGAGCAGCAGAGAAAGAGAGCGACAGAGAGAGAGAAAGCAGAAGAGAGAGAGAGAAAGCAGGAGAGAGAGAAAGAGTCTGTGGTGACCTAAATGCCAGAACCGGACAAGAACCTGACACCCTCAGCACACAGGGGGACAAACACCTGCCTGTAGGTGACAGTATTCCCTCCCCCATATGCTCCCCTTGACACAATTACGACAAAATAACCAACAAAAATGGGTCACAACTACTGCAGCTCTGTCGCACGCTGGGTATTTACATTGTCAATGGTAGGCTTCGAGAGGACTCCTATGGTAGGAACACTCATCTTTTGGCAGTAGTACTGACGACTACGTTATCACTGACCTCAACCCAGAGTCTCTCAGAGTTCACAGTCAGCCCACTGACACCCCTATCAGACCACAGCAAAATCACAGTCTACTTGAACAGAGCTATGCTCAATCATGAGGCATCAAAGCCAAAGCAACTGAATAATATTAACAAATGCTATTGATGGAAGGAAAGAGTGTGGAAACCTACCAAAAAAACTACTTTCTTAGGTCTGCTTGAAATGTTTAGATTTGATAGGGAAGCTGAGAGGTCAAATATACTGTGTAGGGTTTCTACTGCCAAGTTAGAGCATTGGGCCAGTAACCGAAAGGTTGCAAGTTCAAATCCCCGAGCTGACAAGGTAAAAATCTGTTGTTCTTCCCCTGAACAAGGCATTTAACCCACTGTTCCCCGGTAGGCCGTCATTGTAGATAAGAATTTGTTCTTAACTGACTTGCCTAGTTAAATAAAGGTTCAATAAATAAATTACAACACTGTATATAAACATAATGTGACATTTGAAATGTGGTAATTCTTTTGGAACTATTCACTCTTGCTTTGGCAATGTTAACATATGTTTCCCATGCCAATAGAGCCCCTTAAATTGAAATTGAATTGAGAGAGAGAGCAGTAGAGAGAGAGAACAGGAGAGAGAGAGCGACCAGCGAAGAGAGAGAGAGAGAGAGAGAGAGAGAGAGAGAGAGAGAGAGAGAGGAGAGAGCGACCAGCGAAGAGAGAGAGAGAGAGAGAGAGAGAGAGAGAGAGAGAGAGAGAGAGAGAGAGAGAGAGAGCAGGAGAGAGAGAGAGAGAGCAGGAGAGAGAGAGAGAGAGAGAGAGAGAGAGAGAGAGAGAGAGAGAGAGAGAGCAGTAGAGAGAGAGAACCACAGGCAACTGCAGGCAGGCAGTTAGTAGAGTCATCAGGATGTTTTGACTCATACATGTTGTGTTGTTGTTGTAACTTTTCTCTAAAAAAAGAAAGCCTGCACACTGCTCTTGCCAGTATGTATCCCTTTACAAAAATGACATATCGGAATCGGTTGTCTGCCTTCATCAGAACAGGACCAGTGAGCAGGTTTCTCTTTCCACTGTTTTGTTCCTGAACCTGCAATAAGCTAACCTCAGATAGTCTTTTCATACCTTTTCACTTCCAGCCAGGTCGACGAGGTAGAGCTTTCCGCTCAGTTTCTGCTCTGTAGCAGTGTTCTCCTGCTTCACGTTGATCTGGAAGATACTGTGACTTCTGGAGCTGTGCTCATTCATGTCTGAGACAAGACAACAGATCTGGGATCAGCGCTGATCAGGCAGGTAGAATAATAACACACAAATAGAGACTGGTTGTGTCTGAAAAAGCACCCTATTCCCTTCATCGACCGGAGCCCTCAAAAGTAGTGCACTATAAAGGGAATGGGGCCCTGGTCAAAAGTAGTGCACTATAAAGGGAATGGGGCCCTGGTCAAAAGTAGTGCACTATAAAGGGAATGGGGCCCTGGTCAAAAGTAGTACACTATAAAGGGAATGGGGCCCTGGTCAAAAGTAGTGCACTATAAAGGGAATGGGGCCCTGGTCAAAAGTAGTGCACTATAAAGGGAATGGGGCCCTGGTCAAAAGTAGTGCACTATAAAGGGAATGGGGCACTGGTCAAAAGTAGTGCACTATAAAGGGAATAGGGTGCCATTTGGGATGGACCTTATGGCATACTCTTACTTGTAACTGCTACATGTCTGTTAGATTTGCCTTCATCAATGGTGTCCATGACTTCCTCTGGGCTGCAGACAAATCTCTCAGTGCATCCCTGGGGACAAAGAAAACCTATGATGTGACGACACTGGACCATCTTATCAACTCTTAATGTAATAACAAAAATAAATGGCTTTATGCAGTCACTTTTATCCTAAGAGAGTCGGAGTGATATAAATGGCTTTAAGCAGTTTTATCCTAAGAGTTAGAGTGATATAAATGGCTTTAAACAGTCACTTTTATCCTAAGAGTTAGAGTGATATAAATGGCTTTAAACAGTCACTTTTATCCTGAGAGAGTTAGAGTGATATAAATGGCTTTAAACAGTCACTTTTATCCTGAGAGTTAGAGTGATATAAATGGCTTTAAACAGTTTTATCCTAAGAGAGTTAGAGTGATATAAATGGCTTTAAACAGTTTTATCCTAAGAGAGTTAGAGTGATATAAATGGCTTTAAACAGTTTTATCCTGAGAGAGTTAGAGTGATATAAATGGCTTTAAGCAGTTTTATCCTAAGACAGAGTGGTGCATGTATACAGTTGAGTAGCTTCAGAGCCTGTCTTTTCATAGGGAATCGCTACATTGTCTATGTCAGGTGACACCATGTTTTATGTCATTAGGTGGCTGCAGTCTTAACTCAGACAGTGTACTGGGTGAGTAACTCAGTGAGGACGTTTAGTTCATTTCTGGACTAAAGACTCACCTTGACATAGGGAACTCTGTTTTTGTCTTCATGCACTGACAGGTTGGTCTTTGACACTGGAGAGAAGGAAACATGCAACATAGTCAAGACTCTAAACCAGGGATGTCAACCTCCTTCCACAGAGGGCCGCGTGTCTGCGGGTTTTCGCTACTCCTTTGTACTTGATTGATGAATTAAGGTCACTAATTAGTAAGGAACTCCCCTCACATGGTTGTCTAGATCTTAACTGAAGGGAAAAAAATCACAAAAACCTGCAGGCAATAGGCCCTCAATGGAACGAGTTAGACACTCTTACTGGGGACTATTCTGGATAGTTCTGGAGCCACAACAGAAAGCCCTGTCCAAATGGAGATGGAACTAGCCATTTAAGTATCATAGCGTGTGTGTGAAGAAACATCATGCTCAAACTGGGTGAGGAAAACTTAACGACCGATACAAATACACCATGTTTACAGAGGCACAATGCAGACATTCTTTCTCTTCGGTCCAAACATGAACAGACTATTCATTCTAATATCAGTAACAGCATTTCCAGCTGACGTCCTGAACACCACTATCCACCCTTTCCTGTTTCAACAGGCAACATTTCATCAATCAGCTCCTTTTAACAGACAGCGATGTAAACTAGCCAATTATACACACCAGCATGGCCACAAGCCAGGAGTAGAGGCACGCTATACACGACGTGTCCTAAATGGCACCTTATTCCCTACGTAGTGCACTAGTTTTAACCAGGGCCCATAGGGCTATGGTCTAAAGTAGTGCACTACGTAGGTAATAGGCCTTCCATTTAGGACACACACTGTGTTCACTCTGCCTAAGACTTACTATCCAAGAGGTCCCGAATCTTGTCCAAGTAAATTTCATAATATGAAACCTGGAAAATAAGAGGAGTGTCTCATTAGAAAGTATTCAGAGAGACAAATCAACAGGTTTTAAAACCCTGTCAACTAAAGTGATTCTACTGAATGTCTTTCAACTAGCTACTGTAAAGCAATTCAACTCTGGTGTAGTAGAGCTCTAGCCAGTAGCTACCTTGATGTAGAATTCTATGTTCTGGTGTAGTAGAGCTGTAGCCAGTAGCTACCTTGATGTATAACTCTATGTTCTGGTGTAGTAGAGCTGTAGCCAGTAGCTACCTTGATGTAGAACTCTATGTTCTGATGTAGTAGAGCTCTAGGCAGTAGCTACCTTGATGTAGAACTCTATGTTCTGGTGTAGTAGAGCTCTAGCCAGTAGCTACCTTGATGTAGAACTCAAATCAAATCAAATCAAACTCTATGTTCTGGTGTAGTAGAGCTGTAGGCAGTAGCTACCTTGATGTAGAACTCTATGTTCTGATGTAGTAGAGCTCTAGGCAGTAGCTACCTTGATGTAGAACTCTATGTTCTGATGTAGTAGAGCTCTAGGCAGTAGCTACCTTGATGTAGAACTCTATGTTCTGATGTAGTAGAGTTGTAGGCAGTAGCTACCTTGATGTAGAACTCTATGTTCTGGTGTAGTAGAGCTCTAGCCAGTAGCTACCTTGATGTAGAACTCAAATCAAATCAAATCAAACTCTATGTTCTGGTGTAGTAGAGCTCTAGCCAGTAGCTACATTGAGGTAGAACTCTATGTTCTGGTGTAGTAGAGCTCTAGCCAGTAGCTACATTGAGGTAGAACTCTATGTTCTGGTGTAGTAGAGCTCTAGCCAGTAGCTACATTGAGGTAGAACTCTATGTTCTGGTGTAGTAGAGCTCTAGCCAGTAGCTACATTGAGGTAGAACTCTATGTTCTGGTGTAGTAGAGCTCTAGCCAGTAGCTACATTGAGGTAGAACTATATGTTCTGGTGTAGTAGAGCTCTAGCCAGTAGCTACATTGAGGTAGAACTCTATGTTCTGGTGTAGTAGAGCTCTAGCCAGTAGCTACATTGGAGGTAGAACCCTGTTCTGGTGTAGTAGAGCTCTAGCCAGTAGCTACATTGAGGTAGAACTATATGTTCTGGTGTAGTAGAGCTCTAGCCAGTAGCTACCTTGATGTATAACTCTATGTTCTGGTGTAGTAGAGCTCTAGCCAGTAGCTACCTTGATGTAGAACTCTATGTTCTGGTGTAGTAGAGCTCTAGCCAGTAGCTACCTTGATGTAGAACTCTATGTTCTGGTGTAGTAGAGCTCTAGCCAGTAGCTACATTGAGGTAGAACTCTATGTTCTGGTGTAGTAGAGCTCTAGCCAGTAGCTACATTGAGGTAGAACTCTATGTTCTGGTGTAGTAGAGCTCTAGCCAGTAGCTACATTGAGGTAGAACTCTATGTTCTGGTGTAGTAGAGCTCTAGCCAGTAGCTACATTGAGGTAGAACTATATGTTCTGGTGTAGTAGAGCTCTAGCCAGTAGCTACCTTGATGTAGAACTCTATGTTCTGGTGTAGTAGAGCTCTAGCCAGTAGCTACCTTGATGTTGAACTCTATGTTTTGGTGTAGTAGAGCTCTAGCCAGTAGCTACCTTGATGCAGAACTATATGTTCTGATGTAGTAGAGCTCTAGCCAGTAGCTACATTGAGGTAGAACTATATGTTCTGGTGTAGTAGAGCTCTAGCCAGTAGCTACCTTGATGTGGAACTCTATGTTCTGGTGTAGTAGAGCTCTAGCCAGTAGCTACATTGAGGTAGAACTATATGTTCTGGTGTAGTAGAGCTCTAGCCAGTAGCTACCTTGATGTAGAACTCTATGTTCTGGTGTAGTAGAGCTCTAGCCAGTAGCTACCTTGATGTAGAACTCTATGTTCTGGTGTAGTAGAGCTCTAGCCAGTAGCTACCTTGATGTTGAACTCTATGTTCTGGTGTAGTAGAGCTCTAGCCAGTAGCTACCTTGAGGTAGAACTCTATGTTCTGGTGTAGTAGAGCTCTAGCCAGTAGCTACCTTGATGTAGAACTATATGTTCTGGTGTAGTAGAGCTCTAGCCAGTAGCTACCTTGATGTAGAACTATATGTTCTGGTGTAGTAGAGCTCTAGCCAGTAGCTACCTTGATGTAGAACTCTATGTTCTGGTGTAGTAGAGCTCTAGCCAGTAGCTACATTGAGGTAGAACTCTATGTTCTGGTGTAGTAGAGCTCTAGCCAGTAGCTACCTTGATGTAGAACTATATGTTCTGGTGTAGTAGAGCTCTAGCCAGTAGCTACATTGATGTGGAACTCTATGTTCTGGTGTAGTAGAGCTCTAGCCAGTAGCTACATTGAGGTAGAACTATATGTTCTGGTGTAGTAGAGCTCTAGCCAGTAGCTACCTTGAGGTAGAACTCTATGTTCTGGTGTAGTAGAGCTCTAGCCAGTAGCTACCTTGAGGTAGAACTATATGTTCTGGTGTAGTAGAGCTCTAGCCAGTAGCTACCTTGATGTAGAACTCTATGTTCTGGTGTAGTAGAGCTCTAGCCAGTAGCTACCTTGATGTGGAACTCTATGTTCTGGTGTAGTAGAGCTCTAGCCAGTAGCTACCTTGATTTGGAACTCTATGTTCTGGTGTAGTAGAGCTCTAGCCAGTAGCTACCTTGATGTGGAACTCCAGGTTCTCGTCCATAGAGTAGATGTAGTTGAAGATGTCCTGTACTATCCTGGGGATGATCCCCATCCCGTCTGTGTCATGAAGGTTACCCTCCATCGTGTGGGTTTTGCCGGATGACGTCTGTCCATATGCAAATATTGTCCCGTTGTACCCCTCCAGAACATCTGGAAGAAGAAGAGGAATCAATGTTAATCCAAGATGGTATATATACCCAAATCCCCCGAAACACACACACAAAGAAATACACACACACACACACAAAGAAATACACACACACACACACACACACACACACACACACACACACACACACACACACAAAGAAATACACACACACACACACACACACACACACACACACACACACACACACACACACACACACACTTCAGTTCAAAAGTTTGGTGTCACTTAGAAATGTTCCTGTTTTTGAAAGAAAAGCAATTTTTTTGTCCATTAAAATTACATCAAAATGATCAGAAATACAGTGTAGACATTGTTAATGTTGTAAATGACTATTGTAGCTGGAAATGGCTGATTTTTAATGGAATATCTACGTAGGCGTACAGAGGCCCATTATCAGCAACCATCACTTGTGTGTTCCAATGGCACATTGTGTTAGCTAATCCCAGTTTATAATTTTAAAAGGCTAATTGATCATTAGAAAACCCTTTTGCAATTATGTTAGCACAGCTGAAAACTGTTGTTCCGATTTAAGAAACAATAAAACTGGTCTTCTTTAGACTAGTTGAGTATCTGGAGCATCAGCATTTGTGGGTTCGATTACAGGCTCAAAATGGCCAGAAACAAAGTTTCTTCTGAAACTCGTCAGTCTATTCTTGTTCTGAGAAATAAAGGCTATTCCATGCGAGAAATTGCCAAGAAACTGAAGATCTCGTACAACGCTGTGTACTACTCCATTCACTGTACAGCGCAAACGGGCTCTAACCAGAATAGAAAGAGGGGTGGGAGGCCCCAGTGCACAACTGAGTAAGAAGACAAGTACATTAGAGTGTCTAGTTTGAGAAACAGACGCCTCACAAGTCCTCAACTGGCAGCTTCATTAAATAGTACCTGCAAAACACCAGTCTCAACGTCAACAGTGAGGAGGCGACTCCGCGATTCTGGCCTTCTAGGCAGAGTTGCAAAGAAAAAGCCATATCTCAGACTGGCCAATAAAAATAAAAGATTAAGACGGGCAAAAGAACGCAGACACTGGACAGAGGAACTCTGTGGGTACTATTTACATGTATTTAACCCAATACTTTGGGCGGTAAACAGTCTCCATATACAGTATACTTCCATACATTTTTTTAACTGGTACTGTGGGACCCAGATGAGTCTTGTGAGGCCTGTGGGCCTGTGGGCGTCCTAGAGCAACAAAACCGACATGGACGTGCTCGTGATAGTCCCACCTTTGCACAGATGAATCATATTAGTTTGTAACCCAAAAGGTTGGGACAGAAGTTGGCAGATCGACTGTACCGACTACAGACGAGTCCCAAGACGCTTGTGAGTAAAACGGAGAACATCATCGTGTTTGTGAGTCTCATATCTCATAATAGTTTGATAAACTGTTCAGACGCTACAGACGATTTTGTGAGAGAACCGTTTTTTGGGGGGATGTCTCATGGTCTGACAAACACCGCTCGAGCTCTGTCAGCTTTCACCGAAGATGTGAGACATGGTAGATGTGGTGGTTTGAGACGCAATGCAAAACAAAACAACATATCTCCTGCTTAAACTGACGCATTTTAATGGGGATTTTTGTATTATGCTAATTAGATTTACGCGGGGGCGCGGACATCAACCTTAGGGGTTAACAAACTTCTACAGTAGAGCAGAGTGTTCATAAACCATGTCTGAGCAGAGCTCACCTTTGACAATCTTCTGGGCGCAGGCGTTGTATACTTGCTCCTGTGTCGTATTAGGCTGGAACACTCTGTCAAACTGGAACGGTTTGCTCTGCGAGGCAGAGAGAGACAGAGACACAGAGAGAGACAGAGACAGAAAGACAGAGAGACAGAGAGAGACAGAGAGAGACAGAGACAGAAAGACAGAGAGACACAGACACAGAGAGAGACAGAGACACAGAGAGAGACAGAGAGACAGAGACAGAAAGACAGAGAGACAGAGACAGAGAGAGACAGAGAGAGACAGAAAGACAGAGAGACAGAGAGAGACAGACACAGAGAGAGACAGAGACAGAGACACAGAGAGAGACAGAGAGACAGAGACAGAAAGACAGAGAGACAGAGAGAGACAGAGAGAGACAGAGAGACAGAGACACAGAGAGAGACAGAGAGATAGAGACAGAAAGACAGAGAGACAGAGAGAGACAGAGACAGAGACAGAGAGAGAGACACAGAGAGAGACAGAGAGACAGAGACAGAAAGACAGAGAGACAGAGAGAGAGAGACAGAGACACAGAGAGAGACAGAGAGAGAGAGACAGAGACACAGAGAGAGACAGAGAGACAGAGAGACACAGAGAGAGACAGAGAGACAGAGACAGAAAGACAGAGAGACAGAGAGACAGACAGAGACAGAGAGACAGAGAGACAGAGACACACAGAGAGACAGAGAGACAGAGACACACAGAGAGACAAAGAGACAGAGACAGAAAGACAGAGAGACAGAGACAGAGAGACAGAGAGAGACAGAGACACAGAGAGAGAGAGACAGAGACACAGAGAGAGACAGAGAGAGACAGAGAGACAGAGACAGAAAGACAGAGAGACAGAGAGAGACAGAGACAGAGAGACATAGAGACAGAGACACACAGAGAGACAGAGAGACAGAGACACAGAGAGAGACAGAGAGACAGAGACAGAAAGACAGAGAGACAGACAGAGACAGAGAGAGACAGAGAGAGACAGAGAGACAGAGAGACAGAGAGAGACAGAGACAGAGAGACAGAGAGACAGAGAGAGACAGAGACACAGAGAGAGACAGAGAGAGACAGAGACAGAAAGACAGAGACAGAGAGAGACAGAGAGACAGAGAGAAAAATAAATTAGAGAATAAGTTTCACAACTGTCTGTCTGACATTCAATTTAAACACTTACTATTCCATCATAAGACTCAGCATAAAGTGTCCCACAGTAAAGGGCTATACCCTGCAGATGAGCTATCTAAAAGGTACAATTGGCCCAGCGTCATCCGGGTTTGGCTGTCATTGTAAATAAGAATGTGTTCTTAACTGACTTGCCTAGTTAAATAAAGGTTAAATAATAATAATATTCAGAGAAGTTGCAAGTGCCATACTATACCAACTGAGCCTCATGGGACACCATATTAGTGTTAAAACATCACTGTGATCAGCTGCACATACACACACTAATAAACCCGGGTGACCCTCCATGCCTCCACAGCAACCCAAGCTACATCCCAAATTGCACCCTATTCCCTATAGAGTGCACTACTTTTGGCCCATACAGGTCTGGTCTAAAGTTGTGCACCATGTAAAGAAAAGGGTGCCATTTGGGGGACACACATGGCAGGACCAGGAGGACAGATCTGAGGGAGAGGAGGACTGATCTGAGGAGGAGGAGGACTGATCTGAGGAGGAGGAGGCCTGATCTGAGGAGGAGGAGGACTGATCTGAGGGAGACGAGGACTGATCTGAGGGAGAGGAGGCCTGATCTGAGGGAGAGGAGGCCTGATCTGAGGGAGAGGAGGACTGATCTGAGGGAGAGGAGAACTGATCTGAGGGAGAGGAGGACTGATCTGAGGGAGAGGAGGACTGATCTGAGGAGGAGGAGGACTGATATGAGGGAGAGGAGGACTGATCTGAGGGAGAGGAGGACTGATCTGAGGAGGAGGAGGACTGATATGAGGGAGAGGATGACTGATCTGAGGAGGAGGAGGCCTGATCTGAGGGAGAGGAGGACTGATCTGAGGGAGAGGAGGACTGATCTGAGGGAGACGAGGACTGATCTGAGGGAGATGAGGACTGATCTGAGGGAGACGAGGACTGATCTGAGGGAGACGAGGACTGATCTGAGGGAGAGGAGGACTGATATGAGGGAGAGGAGGACTGATCTGAGGGAGAGATCAAGCAGGACCAGGGAGGACCCACAGAGGTGGGCTGAGCTGATCAAAGTCAACCATACAGGTTATGAAACTAATGTTCGAGCCACTTTAGCGGTTCAGCCTGAACAACTAGATGCATGGTCCCTATTGTATCTCTGGTCTTCATAGGCAGTTTAAAAAAAAAAAAATTATTTAACTTTTATTTAACCAGGAAGGGTTAAGACCAGAAGCCCTATGTATCAAGCGTCTCATAGTAGAAGTGCTGATCTAAGATCAGTTTAGCCTTTTAGCCTTTTAGATCACAATGATTAAGATTACATGGACATCCTGATCCTAGGTCAGCACTCCTACTCTGAGATGCTTGATACATATGGCCCCATATACGTCTGTTTTAAAACCTCTCGCTCTCCCCTCCCTATCCAACAGATGGACATGGACTACTCACAGACACAGACAAGTCAGACCAGACCATTGGCCTGAGCTGCCTGAATGACAACACCTATATGAATAAGTAGGCTGTGTAAGGGATATTTAAACAAAAAGGAGAGTGATGTAGTGCTGCATTAGATGACCTGGCCTCCACAATCACCCCACCTCAAACCAATTGAAATGGTTTGGATGAGTTGGACCGTACAGTGAAGGAAAAGTAGCCAAGAAGTGCTCAGCATATGTGGTAACTCCTTCAAGACTGTTGGAAAAGCATTCCAGGTGAAGCTGGTTGAGAGAATGCCAAGAGTGTGCAAACCTGTCATCAAGGCAAAGGGTGGCTACTTTGAAGAATCTAAAATATATTGTGATTTGTTTAACCATTTTTCAGTTACTACTAGAGGTCGACCGATTAATCGGCATGGCCGATTATTTAGGGCCGATTTCACGTTTTCATAACAATCGATAATCAGCCTTTTTGGATGCCAATTAATGGCATATTACATTGCAACCCATAAGGAAACTGCATGGCAGGCTGAACACCTGTTACGCGAGTGCAGCGTCAAAAGGACCTTGTGGCTGCAATGAGCCAAGGTAAGTTGCAAGCTAGCATTAAACTTATCTTATAAAAAAAACAATCATTCTTCACATAATCACTAGTTAACTACACATGGTTGATAATATTACTAGTTTAACTAGCTTGTCCTGCATTGCATATAATCAATTCGGTGACTGTTAATTTATCATCAGATCACTGCCTAATTCAACTTCGCCAAACGGGTGATGATTTGATTTAACAAAAGAGCATTCGCAAAAAAAGCACATTTGTTGCACAAATGTACCTAAATATAAACATCAATGCCTTCCTTAAAAACAATACACAGAAGTATATATTTTTTAAACCTGCATATTTACTTAAAATAAATACATGTTAGCAAGCAATATTAACTAGGGAAATTGTGTCACTTCTCTTGCGTTCAGTGCAAGCAGAGTCAGGGTATATGCAGCAGTTTGGGCCGCCTGGCTCGTTGTGAACTGTGTTTCTTCCAAACAAAGACCGTAATTCAGTTGCCAGAATTTTACATAATTATGACATAACATTGGAGGTTATGCAATGTAACAGGAATATTTAGACTGATGGATGCTACCTGTTGGATAACATACGGAACGGGTCCGTATTTCACTGATAGAATAAATGTTTTGTTTTCGAAGTGATAGTTTCCGGATTTTACCGTATTAATGACCAAAGGCTTGTATTTCTGTGTGTTTATTATAATTAAGTCTATGATTTTGTCACGAATCCCGTTTCCTGAGTCTGTTTTTTGCCTGTGTTCTGCCCTGGAGTGTTTTTTCCGGCGTCCTGGAACGCACCCTGTCTGGTTGCCGGGCAATGTAGCCAGTTGGGAGTTCTGATTACCCGCACCTGTATCCCATCAGCTATCTGCACACCTGGTCCTGATCATCATCTCTCCTCTTCATAAGCCCGGACCTGACATCCATTCCCTGCCGGATCGTTAGCCATGAACAGTATGTCGGTTCCGTAGTATCAGCCTCAAGTTGGATAGAATTTGTTTTGTTGTTTTTTTAACGTATTGCTTGCCTTAAACTTACCTCCGTTTGTTCTGTCTTCAGTTACTCACCCGGATCATTTACCCCATTCCCGCCTGGTCGTCGGAGAATTCCGCTACCCCATTGGATCCACCTATTTACTCCCATCAACTCACCACCGCTGCCCGCTACGCCACCTGGATATATCTACCCATTCACTTGTAAATAAATACTCACCTTCTTCCTACTCTCCTTGTCCTTGTCTGGGTCCAATTCTGGTAAACCCTGACAGATTTGATATTTGATAGAGCAGTCTGACTGAGCGATGGTAGGCAGCAGCAGGCTCGTAAGCATTCATTCAAACAGCACTTTACTGAGTTTGAGAGCAGCTCTTTGCAATGCTTGACACACAGCGCTGTTTATGACTTCAAGCTTAATCAACTCCCAAGATTAGACCGGTAATACTAAAGTGCCTATAAGAACATCCAATCCAATAGTCAAAGGAATATAAAATACAAATGGTGTAGAGAAATAGTCCTATAATAACTACAACCTAAAACTTCTTACCTGGGAATATTGAACCACCAGCTTTCATATGTTCTGAGCAAGGAACTTAAACGTTAGCTTTTTTACATGGCACATATTGCACTTTTACTTTCTTCTCCAACACTGATTTTGCATTATTTAAACCAAATTGAACATGTTTCAGTATTTATTTGAGACTAAATACATTTTATTTATGCATTAAGTCAAAATAAAAGGGTTCATTATTCATTCAGTATTGTTGTAATTGTCATTATTACAAATACAGTTGAGGTCAGTATTGTTGTAATTGTCATTATTACAAATACAGTTGAGGTCAGAAGTTTACATACACTTAGGTTGGAGTCATTAACTTGTTTTTCAACCACTCCACAAATTTCTTGTTAAACTATAGTTTTGGCAAGTCGGTTAGGACATCTACTTTGTGCATGACACAAGTCATTTTTTTCAACAATTGTTTACAGACTGTATCACAATTCCAGTGTGTCAGAGGTTTACATAAACTAAGTTGACTGTGCATTTAAACAGCTTTGGACATTCCAGAAAATGATGCCATGGCTTTAGAAGCTTCTGATTGGCTAATTGACATCATTTGAGTCAATTGGAGATGTACCTGTGGCTGTATTTCAAGGCCTACCTTCAAACTCAGTGCCTCTGCTTGACATCATGGGAAATCAAAAGAAATCAGCCAAGACCTCAGAAAGAAAATGTAGATCTCCACAAGTCTGGTTCATCCTTGGGAAAAATGTCCAAATGCCTGAAGGTACCATGTTCACCTGTACAAACAATAGTACACAAGTATAAACACCGTCATACCGCTCAGGAAGGAGACATGCACTGTCTCCTAGAGATGAATGTACTTTGGTGCGAAAAGTGTAAATCAATCCCAGAACAACAGCAAAGGACCTTGTGAAGATGCTGGAGGAAACAGGTACAAAGTATCTATATCCACAGTTTAACGAGTCCTATATCGACATAACCTGAAAGGCCGCTCAGCAAGGAAGAAGCCACTGATCCAAAACCGCAATAAAGTCAGACTACCGTTTGTAACTGCACATGGGGACAAAAATAGTACTTTTTGGAGAAATGTCCTCTGGTCTGATGAAACAAAAATAGAACTGTTTTGCCATAATGACCATCATTATATTTGGAGGAAAAAGGGGGAGGCTTGCAAGCCGAAGAACACCACGGGGGTGGCAGCATCATGTTGAGGGGGTGCTTTGCTGCAGGAGGGGCTGGTGCACTTCACAAAATAGATGGCATCATGAGGAGGAAAAGTATGTAGATATTTTTACTAGGATTAAATGTCAGGAATTGGAAAAAACTGTGTTTAAATGTATTTGGCTAAGGTGTATGTAAACTTCCGACTTCAACTGTATATGTAAAAATTGGCCAATTAATCGGTATCTGCTTTTTTTGGTCCTCCAATAATCGGTATCGGTATAGGCGTCGAAAAATCATAAATCGGTCGACCTCTAGTTACTACATGATTCCATATTTGTTATTTCATAGTTTTGATGCCTTCACTATAATTCTACAATGTAGAAAATATTAAAAAATAAAGAAAAACCCTTGAATGAGTAGGTGTCCCAAACTTTTTGACTGGTACTGTACATCAATGCAGCACAGTAGAACAGCGAAAGGCAAATGTGGGTTTGTGCTCCGAGGAACCTCTCTATTCAGGACAGCAGCTAGAACACTGCTCACTACTCAGAACCACAGAGGTATCTGTACAGGACATCACCTGACCTGACCCACTGATCAGTCACAAGATGGTGGCACAGCCAGCCACAACACAACCTAGCCACACTTACACTGCAGTACTGACAACATTAGGCTGGGCCTGTCCTCACTATCAGTAGTACAGCCCAGGTTCAAAGTTCTCAAGGAAGGCAGTGCTCCTTTACCTCCTCCACTATACTGCAGCCTGAAATACTAATAATTACTCAGTGGAGATGACACAGTGAAACCATTGTTCTAGTATTTATAAGTGATGTCTTTCACAGACACTACTACCGGCTTCTTGGTCTGCCTTGGGAAAATCTGATTTGTCTTGAATGTACAAACACGTCCATTGAACAGGCCGGTGATAAATACAAGATCACCCAGAGTGCAGAATAAACAGCCCCAGGGGGTGGAAGTGCTTTAGCCAACTGGACCCCCCCCCCCCTATAGACTCTGTATTTACTAGGCAATAGAATGGTAATAACTGCCTGGAAAGTATATACCTAGTTTAAATTTGTAAGTCGCTCTGGATAAGAGCGTCTGCTAAATGACTTAAATGTAAATGTAAATGTAAATCATAGTGCTACGAGATGCTCGCCTCGCTTCACGTTCTTAGGAAACTATGCAGTAATTCATTTTTTATATATTATTTCTTACATTTTTAGCCCAGAAAATCTCAAGCGTTATTAAGTGTTATTACATACAGCCGGGAGGAGCTATTGGATATAAAAGCGATGTTAATTTACCAACATTACGACCAGGAATACGTATTTCCCGAAGCGGATTGTTTTTTCGGACCTCCACCCTGGACATGGGATCTAATCTCAGAGGCCGACCCAAAACAACAAGGTCGCTGCAGGAGAAGCAGATGGAGCAGCCTACTGGTCAGACTCAGAAGGCGAGCACACCGTCTACCGCTTCCTAGCATATTAATCGCCAATGTCCAATCTCTAGACAACAAGGAGGACGAAATTAGGGCACGGGTCGCCTTCCAGAGAGACATTCTCTGTAACATTCTCTGTTTCACGGAAACATGGCTCACTCGCCCAGTGCAATTTGGTCCTGGACTTTCTGACGGGCCGCCCCCAGGTGGTGAAGGTAGGAAACAATGTCTCCACTTCGCTGATCCTCAACACTGGGTCCCACAAGGGTGCGTTCTCAGCCCTCTCTTGTACTCTCTGTTCACCAATGACTGCGTGGCCATGCACGCCTCCAACTCAATCATAAAGTTTACAGACGAGTTTGCTCCCCTCCCTCCCTCCTCTTTCCTCCACTCCCTCACTCCTCTTCCCTCCCTCCCTCCTCTTTCCTCCACTCCCTCACTCCTCTTCCCTCCCTCACTCCTCTCCCCTCCCTCACTCCTCTTCCCTCCCTCCCCTCACTCCTCTTCCCTTCCTCCCTCCCTCAGTCCTCTCTCCTCACTCCTCTTCCCCTCACTCCTCTTCCCTCCCCTCCCTCACTCCTCTTCCCTCCCCTCACTCCTCTTCCCTCCCTCCCTCCCTCACCCCTCTTTCCTCCCTCCCTCCCTCATTCCTCTGCCCCTCCCCTCCCTCCTCTGCCCCTCCCCTCCCTCCTCTTCCCTCCCCTCACTCCTCTTCCCTCCCTCCCTCCCTCAGTCCTCTCCCCTCACTCCTCTTCCCTCCCCTCCCTCAGTCCTCTTCCCTCCCCTCACTCTTCTTCCCTCCCTCAGTCCTCTCTCCTCCACCTATCTTTTGTTATTTTCCACTGCTGAATCTAAAAGTAGCACACTCTCACGGTGCTGTGTGTGTGTGTGTGTGTGTGTGTGTGTGTGTGTGTGTGTGTGTGTGTGTGTGTGTGTGTGTGTGTGTGTGTGTGTGTGTGTGTGTGTGTGTGTGTGTGTGTGTGTGTGTGTGTATGTATGGCTGTATGAAGATGGTGGAATCATGTGACAGCATCCTACCCTGGGAGGCTGACGTGATCGCTCTCTCTATGTGAGCAGCACCAGCAGCAGGACTGACAGTCAGGGCAGTAATAGAAGCCTGAATAATTCACCCCTGCATTTTCTATTCTAGATCTAGTCAACTGCTCGCTCTCTCTCTCTCCGTCTCATCGGAGACTAGAGGGAAGACTGTTAGTTTAGTTTCTTCCATCTCCAGTGCTGTACCAAGCTGACTGAGATTGTCAAGGCTACATCCTGGTTCTGAATAGTTGACTGGTTAAGGTTCAGGACTGCCTATCAGGACTGAGAGAAGTAAAAACATACAGTATGTTCAAGGTTCCAGGTGTAAGCATCATCTGTCCCCCCACCTCAGCTCCCCTGGTTTGCACTGTGCCAAGAACGTCAGAGCAGAGATAACTGTCTGTGGTACTTGTCTCTCCTATCCAGGGTGACTGTCTGTGGTACTTGTCCCAAGCCTAGGGAGTGGACAGATGTTGCCATTGAGGTTTTATATTTATACAGTGGATTATTTCAAATAGATACAAAATATGAGCTAAGTGAGTTAGAGTCAGTCACCCTGGATAGGTGCATCCGTGAAAGAAACAGGCATTATAATAATAATAATCACTAGACAGTCCCACCAACCCAGAGGAAGCACACAGCCACACCCAACAGAACTCTCTCTGATTGGTGGAACAGCTGGTTGCCAGGAGAAAGACAAGGGGATTACCCAGGGGGCCAGCTGTGTGTGTGTGTGTGTGTGTGTGTGTGTGTGTGTGTGTGTGTGTGTGTGTGTGTGTGTGTGTGTGTGTGTGTGTGTGTGTGTGTGTGTGTGTGTTTGCGTGTGTGTGTGTGTGCACGCGCGCACACAATTGGACAGAGACAGAGAGGCCTAAGCTCTGATTGGACAGAAAAAGAGGTCTAAGCTCTGATAATACGCTGGGAAAGTAATGACATCACAAGCCCTGAAAATGTCAACAAAAACAAGCACTGGAGACAACCATCACTTTCTATCGCTATAATAGATTATTGTCTTCCAACTTTGTGGCTGAATGATATAGGCAAATGGGCCAGGTCCCATTATGCCAGCTCAGATCCACCCCTGGCCCAAATATATACTATATATCCCCACTGACCATCCCTTTCAGTGGCCAATGGCCATGATGTCATCATACTGTGTTTCCCATGAATGATGATGTCATTCTTTATTCAGTCTTCAAATCAAATGTCATTTGTCACATGCCCTGAATACAACAGATGTTGACCTAACAGTGAAATGCGTACTTACAAGCCCTTAACCAACAGCGCAGTATTAAGAATAACATGTTAAGAAAGTATTTACTAAAAGAAACTATAGTCAAAAATGAATAAAACATTTAAATTGAAAATAGAATAATAACAAATAACTAAAGAGCAACAATAAAATAACAGTAGTGAGGCTATATACAGAGGGTACCCGTACAAAGTCAAATCTAGGCCAGGTCCTACAAGCGTGATATTGTATAGTAGTGTTGTGTATAGTGGTGGTATGTACTACCCACATTTAAAATATACAAACTTACTGTGTTGTTTTTTACATTTTTTATTTGACTAGTAGGCAAGTCAGTTAAGAACAAATTGTTATTTACAATGATGGCCTACACTGGCCAAATCCGGACGATGCTGGGCAAATTGTGCGCCGCCCTATGGGACTCCCACTCACAGCCGGTTGTGATACAGCCTGGTTTCGAACCAGGGTGTCTGTAATAACGCCTCTTGCACTGAGAAGCAGTGCCTTAGACCGCCGTGCCACTCGGGATTGTAAAAGGGGAAGTTGAAGATGAAGATGTGCAAGGACATGCACTCAGTGCAAATAAGTTACAGAACTTCAACGGCTTGCTATTTGTAGCCTACTATATAAACCTTTATAGACTTCATTATGTTGGCGTTGGTGAGGTGTGTCCAGACCAGGGAATCAAAGTCCATGGCTCTGTCTGAACACTGACTAAAGGTGGTCATACCTCATCTAGTGCTTATTCTCTTCTGGCCTACAGTGCAAATATGAAAAGATGGCATGATATGACATGTACAGACAGTTCTTTAAACCAA
This sequence comes from Oncorhynchus masou masou, assembly GCF_036934945.1. Classification (NCBI taxonomy): domain Eukaryota; kingdom Metazoa; phylum Chordata; class Actinopteri; order Salmoniformes; family Salmonidae; genus Oncorhynchus; species Oncorhynchus masou. Next base: position 10,529,666 of record NC_088214.1, read on the forward strand.
TTTCCCCACAGATCAAGGAAAGGGATTATGTCTAGAGAGAACAATATAAAACTGTTGTTTTTTTTTACTTCAAGCACCCCTTTGTGTGGGAGGTATTTCCTTCTTTTGTCATAACAGAGTGGCACCCATTTCATTATCCGTATCTGGTGTCAAGGGTATGTCCCAAATTGCACCCTATTGCCTATATACACCCCATAGAGCTCTGGTCAAAAGTAGTGCACTACATAGAGAATATAGTGACATTTGAGTGCAGACAGATGACTACAGAAAACAAACAAACTGCCATTTCCTGAATCCACTTAGTAATGGGCCAGTGGTGGTAACATTAACCAGATCTTTTCAGAGATAATAACTCATGTAGCTACCTAAGTGCACTACACTCATTTGAAGAAATGTATGTCACTACCCGCCGTTATAACAACATGAACAGACATTGTAGCTACAGACCGTACAAACATCTACTAATGTAACAGTGGTTATGAGTTAATTAAATGTGTTCTGTCTGAATTGTAAATTCTGCTCCTCATACAGTAAAGCACTTGGCTACTCTAGTCTTGTAATGTACCGCACACCAGTCTTGGGTGACCAAATAAATCAACTGGGCCCAGCGGCAGTCATCGGAGCTGGCTTGTCAGTGATCTTGTTGATGAAACAGTTACAGTAGTTAACTAGTCAAATTCTGCACCATCTTTGCGTCTGGGTGTAGCTAACTTTAGGCCAGATAATATGCCACTGCCATCTCAGCTGGCCTAAAGTTAGCTAGATATAGCTAGAGATGAACTCCCAGCAGGTGTTGAGTGTGTTGAGTGTTATTTTGAACGCAACGTTAGCTCGTGTTGTTGGTACTGTAGTTAGCTAGCTAAAGTTAGCTAGCACTTGCCTGTCATTGTTGTTGTTGGATGACAGCTGACTGACCAGCTACAGTAGCTAACGTTACCTGACACGGCCAGATTAGTTCATTGCGACGACAAAAGTTGACTCGATAAAGCAGAGAAATACAGCTAGTTAACGATACAAACGTGACTGGCTAGCAATCAATAGTGTGTCCTGTTTCCGATCGGTGATGGTGTGGGTGAACTAGCTTAGTGCTAACGTTTAACGCTACACAGCTGATGCGGGTGGACAGGTAGGTCAGTTAGCCAGCTAGCTAGCTACGCGAAGACACTAGTGACACTGCTGGCCGAGCCGATCACCGTGTCAATGGCGCAGCGCAGACTGTCACAGAGGACACTCGCTTGCAGACAAAAGAAATATGACAAACCAACTTACCCCGACGACCACATGGTCTTCCCCTTGAAACTTAGGTATGTATTTGTCCCCTCTGGTCACTTCTGAACTATTCAAGGGCCTGAAACGGCACATCACTTTGATGGTGCACTCCGCCGGTACGTCGGCCATCTTCCACGATTTATGGATGAAAACTCACAATAAAAACACTGAAGATCCTCCTTCTAGAGGCGGTCGAGGGAGAGAAGAGGGCGGCACGGACCCTCAGTCCCAATATGAGACTAGAATGGGCTCAGATTTTCAACAATGAATGGCTATTTTCTTCTAGGGTGTGCTAAAAACACTTCATATCCAATGTGGAAGCCATGATGCTGGTGGATCACTGGCTGCTCACCCCCTCTGTCCGTGGGACCCATATACCAAATTACGTCACCACAAAATCGTCAACACTCCCTCTGATGTAGCGACTGTACACTATCCAGTCTAGTCGATTATGTGTCTGCAAGTTCATATCATTGACCTATATAAATGAATATACTATGGCAATCAATAGACTAATTGTTGAGATCAGTTATTACTTAGCTATTACTCATGCATGAGAAGATAATGTTGGCTTTTCTTGATGGCAATGCATGGTTATTGATTATCCAGTATTCCCTCAGATCGTATGAATGATGCTAATGCATGAGTTTAGTTATCATTAAAAGTATTCGCTCCCCTTGACTTTTCACACATTTTGTTGTGTTACAGGCCTGAATATGAAATGGTTTAAATTGAGATTTTGTGTCATTGGCCTACACACAATACCCCATAATGTTTTCCAATGCCTCACAAGGAAGGGCACCTATTGGTAGATGTATTTTTTTAAGCAGACATTGAATATCCCTTTACGCATGGTGAAGTTTTTAATTACACTTTGGATGGTGTATCAGTAAACCCATTCACTACAAAGATACAGACGTCCTTTCTAACTCAGTTGCAGGAGAGGAAGGAAACCGCTCAGGGATTTCAACATGAGGCCAATAGTGACATTAAAACAGTTATAACGTTTTATGGCTGTGATAGGGGAAAACTGAGGATGGATCAACAACATTGTAGTTACTCTACAATACTAACCTAAATGACAGAGTGAAAAGAAGGAAGCCTGTACAGAATAAAAATATTCCAAAATATGCATCCAGTTCGCAGTAAGGAACTAAAGTAAAACTGCAAAACAATGTGGCGAAGAAATTAACTTTAAGTCCTGAACACAAAGCCTTATATTTGGGGCAAATCCAACACAACACATCACTGAGTACCAGTCTTTATATTTCCAAGCATGGTGGTGGTTGCATCATGTTATGGGTATGCTTGTCATTGGCAAGGATTAGATTGTTTTTTTAGGATAAAAACAAATGGAATAGAGCTAATTACAGGCAAAATCCTAGAGGAAAACCTAGTTCAGTTGGCTTTCCTGTGTCTTATACACTGGGAGACAAATTCACATTTCAGCAGGACAATAACCTAAAACACAAGGCCAAATATACACTGGAGTTGCTAACCAAGACGACAATGGATGTTCCTGAGTGGCCTAGTTAAATTTTTTACTTAAATCGGCTTGAAATCTATGGCAAGACTTGAAAAGCAGTTGATAAACAACCAAGTTCCACAGAGCTTGAGGAATTTTTTTAATAATAATGTGCAAATATTGTACGATCTAGGTGTGCAAAGCTCTTACATAATTACAGCTGTAATCGCTTCCAAAATTGAATTTAACATGTGAATCTAACATTGACACAGGGGTAATGTGTGTAGATTTGATGAGAAAAAAAATATATATTGAATCCATTTTGAATTCAGGCTGTAACACAACATAATAATGTGGAATAAGTCAATGGGGTATGAATACTTTCTGAAGGCACTGTGTGTAATATAGAACAATTAGACTGTCTACATCATTCCCTGTAGACTTATAGACTCTCTGTTATAGCCTCCTCTCTCACACAACATATGACACAATGGAAAATTGCCGGATAGTGTTGAAGCTGATTTCCTGGCTGCTGTTACCTGTAATAGCGAAGGAGGGCAATTTTTTTGGGATGTCAGCTCATTTAAATACTAGATCGAGTGGCTCTCTGTTTATTTTCTCAGAGTGAGAGTGAGTTAATAGGTGTGGTTGTGATACTGGATCATGGGTCATAGTCACTATTATCACTAGGAAACAGAGGAGTCCCCAGGCTTAAACAGTGTCTCAAATTTCCTTATAAAGTAAGAGGTGCCATTTGGGAGCCAACCCATTCTTTCCCCTCTAACAGCAGTCCCACTTCACTGTCAACCTGCGAGTAAGGCTGGGCAGCCTATATCGATGATGTCATTACCATCATAATCACTGCATTAGTTAATTAGTAGAATCATAATAATCACTTCACATAAGCAGATTGACTGACAATATCAGAGTGGTGTTTTCATTCAGTACCAAAAGCAAGGTGTAATGACAGCCGGGAGAAAAACAGCAGACCTACTTCTAGTGGCATGAGGTTTAGGCTACATTGTCCAGAAATTTTGTTGCTGGTTTTTGTGGGAATAACATGACCGAGAAGGATCTCTCTCAAACCAGGATTACACAGAGTGCTTCCCAAATTGCACCTTTTTCGCAGTACTTTTAACCAGAGCCTTATGGGCCCTGGTCAGAAGTAGTGCACTGAATAGGGGGGCCTTTTGGAATGCTGGCCCAGAATCCTCAGTTTTATAAGGTGATGATGTAGGTCTATCGTTTTCAGTGCTGGTGTAACAGTATAACTTTAGACCGTCCCCTCGCCCATACCCGGGCGCAAACCAGGGACCCTCTGCACACATCAACAACAGTCACCCACGAAGCATCGTTACACATCACTCCACAAAATCCGCGGCCCTTGCAGAGCAAGGGGAACTACTACTTCAAGGTCTCAGAGCAAGTGACGCCACCGATTGAAATGCTATTTAGCGCGCACCACCGCTAACTAGCTAGCCGTTTCACATCCGTTACACTTGGGAGGCTGTAAAGATGGTTAATGATAATAAAGGCCTTATTACATGGAACAAAGACTGTGTTGGCAATAAGACTGTTATGTACTTGAGTGAAGACCCAAAAGCGGTTTTAACAGAAAACAGAGTTCTTTAATGAAAAACAGGAACGGCATAAATCCTCTTCCAACGTAGTCAATGGAACAAAAAGAACGTCAGTATAATGCAGGATGCACCTGCCAGGCGGACTCCGTCAGGATAGGACAAGGTGGAAGCAAACGGGACGACAGCTTGCTTCTGGCATCAAAAACACAAACAAGAATCAGACACTGAAAGTAGCAGGAACAGAGAGAAAATAGAGACCTAATCAGAGGGGGAAGAGAGAACAGGTGTGAAAGAGTGAATGAGCTAGTTAGAGGAGATGTAGAACAGCTGAAGAATGAGAGACAGAGAAGGTAACCTAAAAAGACCAGCAGAGAGAGACAGAGTGAAGAGAAAGGACAGGAACAGACATAACAAGACATGACAGTACCCCCCACTCACCGAGCGCCTCCTGGCGCACTCGAGGAGGAAACCTGGCGGCAACGGAGGAAATCATCGATCAGCGAACGGTCCAGCACGTCCCGAGAGGGAACCCAACTCCTCTCCTCAGGACCGTACCCCTCCCAATCCACTAGGTACTGATGACCACGGCCCCGAGGGCGCATGTCCAAAATCTTACGAACCCTGTAGATGGGTGCGCCCTCGACAAGGATGGGGGGAGGGACGAGCGGGGGCGCGAAGAACGGGCTTAACACAGGAGACATGGAAGACCGGGTGAACGCGACGAAGATAGCGCGGGAGAAGAAGTCGCACTGCGACAGGATTAATGACCTGGGAAATACGGAACGGACCAATGAACCGCGGGGCCAACTTGCGAGAAGCTGTCTTAAGGGGAAGGTTCTGAGTGGAGAGCCATACTCTCTGACCGCAACAATATCTAGGACTCTTGGTCCTACGCTTATTAGCGGCCCTCACAGTCTGCGCCCTATTACGGCAAAGTGCCGACCTGACCCCCTTCCAGGTGTGCTCGCAACGCTGGACAAAAGCCTGAGCGGAGGGGACGCAGGACTCGGCGAGCTGAGATGAGAACAGCGGAGGCTGATACCCGAGGCTACTCTGAAAAGGAGATAGACCGGTAGCAGACGAGGGAAGCGAGTTGTGGGCGTACTCTGCCCAGGGAGCTGTTCTGACCAAGACGCAGGGTTACGAAAGAAAGACTGCGTAAAATGCGACCAACAGTCTGATTGGCCCGTTCGGCTTGGCCGTTAGACTGGGGATGAAAGCCGGACGAGAGACTGACGGAAGCCCCAATCAAACGGCAAAACTCCCTCCAAAATTGAGACGTGAACTGCGGGCCTCTGTCGGAAACGACGTCAGACGGAAGGCCATGAATTCGGAAAACATTCTCGATAATGATCTGAGCCGTCTCCTTAGCAGAAGGGAGCTTAGCGAGAGGAATGAAATGAGCCGCCTTAGAGAATCTATCGACAACCGTAAGAATAACTGTCTTCCCCGCTGATGAAGGCAGTCCGGTGATGAAATCTAAAGCGATGTGAGACCACGGTCGAGAGGGAATGGGAAGCGGTCTGAGACGGCCGGCAGGAGGAGAGTTCCCAGATTTAGTCTGCGCGCAGACCGAACAAGCGGCGACAAATCGACGCGCGTCACGTTCCCGAGTGGGCCACCAGAAACGCTGGCGAATGGAAGCGAGCGTACCCCGAACGCCGGGGTGGCCGGCTAACTTGGCAGAGTGGGCCCACTGAAGAACGGCCGGACGAGTAGGAACGGGAACGAACAGAAGGTTCCTAGGACAAGCTCGCGGCGACGGAGTGTGAGCGAGTGCTTGCTTTACCTGCCTCTCAATTCCCCAGACAGTCAACCCGACAACACGCCCTTCAGGGAGAATCCCCTCGGGGTCGGTGGAGACCTCAGAAGAACTGAAGAGACGAGATAAAGCATCAGGCTTGGTGTTCTTTGAGCCCGGACGATAAGAAATAACAAACTCGAAACGAGCGAAAAACAGAGCCCAACGAGCCTGACGCGCATTAAGTCGTTTGGCTGAACGGATGTACTCAAGGTTCCTATGGTCAGTCCAAACGACAAAAGGAACGGTCGCCCCCTCCAACCACTGTCGCCATTCGCCTAGGGCTAAGCGGATGGCGAGCAGTTCGCGATTACCAACATCATAGTTACGTTCTGACGGCGATAAGCGATGAGAGAAAAACGCGCAAGGATGGACCTTGCCGTCAGAGAGAGAGCGCTGAGAAAGAATGGCTCCCACGCCCACCTCTGACGCGTCAACCTCAACAACAAACTGACTAGAGATGTCAGGTGTAACAAGAATAGGTGCGGATGTAAAACGATTCTTAAGAAGATCAAAAGCTCCCTGGGCGGAAACGGACCACTTAAAGCACGTCTTAACAGAAGTAAGGGCTGTGAGGGGAGCTGCCACCTGACCGAAATTACGGATGAAACGACGATAGAAATTAGCGAAGCCCAGAAAGCGCTGCAGCTCGATGCGTGACTTAGGAACGGGCCAATCAATGACAGCCTGGACCTTAGCGGGATCCATCTTAATGCCCTCAGCGGAAATAACGGAACCGAGAAAAGGGACAGAGGCGGCATGAAAAGTGCACTTCTCAGCCTTCACATAAAGACAGTTCTCCAAAAGGCGCTGGAGGACGCGTCGCACGTGCTGAACATGAATCGAGAGAGACGGTGAAAAAAATCAGGATATCGTCCATGTAAACGAAAACAAAAATGTTCAGCATGTCTCTCAGGACGTCGTTAACTAGTGCCTGAAAGACAGCTGGAGCGTTAACGAGGCCGAAAGGAAGAACCCGGTATTCAAAGTGCCCTAACAGAGTGTTAAACGCCGTCTTCCACTCGTCCCCCTCCCTGATGCGCACGAGATGGTAGGCGTTACGAAGGTCCAATTTGGTGAAAAACCTGGCTCCCTGCAGGATCTCGAAGGCTGAAGACATAAGAGGAAGCGGATAACGATTCTTAACTGTTATGTCATTCAGCCCTCGATAATCCACGCATGGGCGCAGGGACCCGTCCTTCTTCTGAACAAAAAAAAACCCCGCTCCGGCGGGAGAGGAGGAGGAGACTATGGTACCGGCGTCGAGCGAAACCGACAAATAATCCTCGAGAGCCTTACGTTCGGGAGCCGACAGAGAGTATAATCTACCCCGGGGGGGAGTAGTTCCCGGAAGGAGATCAATACTACAGTCATACGACCGGTGTGGAGGGAGAGAAGTGGCCTTGGAACGACTGAACACCGTGCGCAGATCGTGATACTCCTCCGGCACCCCTGTCAAATCGCCAGGCTCCTCCTGTGAAGAAGAGACAGAGGAAACAGGAGGGATAGCAGACATTAAACAGGTCACATGACAAGAAACATTCCAGGATAGGATAGTATTACTAGACCAATTAATAGAAGGGTTATGGCGCACTAGCCAGGGATGACCCAAAACAACAGGTGTAAAAGGTGAACGAAAAATTAAAAAAGAAATGGTTTCGCTATGATTACCAGAGACAGTGAGGGTTAAAGGCAGCGTCTCACGCTGAATCTTGGGGAGAGAACTACCATCTAAAGCGAACAAGGCCGTGGGCTCCCCTAACTGTCTGAGAGGAATGTCATGTTCCCGAGCCCAGGTCTCGTCCATAAAACAGCCCTCCGCCCCAGAGTCTATCAAGGCACTGCAGGAAGCAGATGAACCGGGCCAGCGGAGATGGACCGGAAAGGTAGTGCGTGATCCAGAAGGAGAGGCCTGAGTAGTTGCGCTCACCAGTAGCCCTCCTCTTACTGATGAGCTCTGGCTTTTACTGGACATGAGGTGACAAAATGACCAGCGGAGCCGCAGTAGAGACAGAGGCGATGGTGATTCTCCGTTCCTTCTCCTTGGCCGAGATGCGGATACCCCCAGCTGCATAGGCTCAGCATCCGAGCCGGCGGAGGAGGGTGGCAGTGATGCGGCAGGTGGCAGTGATGTGGAGAGGGGAGCAACGGAGAACGCGAGCTCCTTTCCACGAGCTCGGCGACGAAGATCAAACCGTCGCTCTATGCGAATAGCGAGAGCTATTAAGGAGTCCAGACTGGAAGGAACCTCCCGGGAGAGGATCTCATCCTTAACCTCGACGAGGAGACCCTCCAGAAAACGAGCGAGCAAAGCCGGCTCGTTCCAGTCACTAGAGGCAGCGAGAGTGCGAAACTCAATAGAATAATCCGTTATGGATCGATTCCCCTGACACAGGGAAGACAGGGCCCTGGAAGCCTCCTCCCCAAAAACAGAACGGTCAAAAACCCGTATCATCTCCTCCTTAAAGTCCTGATACTGGTTAATACACTCAGCCCTCGCCTCCCAGATTGCCGTGCCCCACTCACGCGCCCGTCCGGTAAGGAGAGAAATGACGTAGGCGATGCGGGCTGCGCTCCTGGAGTAAGTGTTGGGCTGGAGAGAGAACACCACATCGCACTGAGTGAGGAATGAGCGGCACTCAGTGGGCTCCCCAGAGTAACACGGCGGGTTGTTGATCCTGGGCTCCGGAGACTCGGAAACCCTGGAAGTGGGCGGTGGATCGAGGTGGAGTTGGTGAACCTGTCTTGTGAGGTCGGAGACTTGGACGGCCAGGGTTTCAACGGCATGTCGAGCAGCAGACAATTCCTCCTCGTGTCTGCCTAGCATCGCTCCCTGGATCTCGACGGCGGAGTGAAAAGGGTCCGGAGCCGCTGGGTCCATTCTTGGTCTGATTCTTCTGTTATGTACTTGAGTGAAGACCCAAAAGCGGTTTTAACAGAAAACAGAGTTCTTTAATGAAAAACAGGAACGGCATAAATCCTCTTCCAACGTAGTCAATGGAACAAAAAGAACGTCAGTATAATGCAGGATGCACCTGCCAGGCGGACTCCGTCAGGATAGGACAAGGTGGAAGCAAACGGGACGACAGCTTGCTTCTGGCATCAAAAACACAAACAAGAATCAGACACTGAAAGTAGCAGGAACAGAGAGAGAAATAGAGACCTAATCAGAGGGGGAAGAGAGAACAGGTGTGAAAGAGTGAATGAGCTAGTTAGAGGAGATGTAGAACAGCTGAAGAATGAGAGACAGAGAAGGTAACCTAAAAAGACCAGCAGAGAGAGACAGAGTGAAGAGAAAGGACAGGAACAGACATAACAAGACATGACAAAGACAGCAGGCATGCAGTCATTCAAGAGGGAAATCTAGTATTTGCATCAAAATTAAAAGAAACTCGCCAAAATATATTGTGTTATGTCATTATTTACATAATAATCATAATTGGAAAAATACTGTTGTTTGAATTTGTTCTTGCATGAGTTGGTTTTAGGTTTGCATGTGACAACCAACATTTGATTGGATTTGAACAGTGACATTAATTTAGTGGTCAATTTAGCTAATGAGAGGAAAGTACTAGAAGATTATTTACAGAGAATGCTCCACAATTAAATGTCACTGTAGTAGGCTACGTTTCAATTAATAAACAGCAGAGGCAAGTCAATAACCTACCAAAGACATTAAAGATAATACTATAAAATGAGTGTCTATAGGAAAACGGCTAAAATATTATCAGGACTCATATATGTCAAGAAATACATACAAAAAGAGCCAAAATCAAAGTAGATTCAATATATATACACACAGTTATGTATACAATAGTTTTTTTAATGTAAATTATAAATATACATACAGTTTTACAATGGAAGCATTTCAGCAGCCGTATTCCAAAACCGCCACAAGATGGCAGTCTTATAGCTCATTTGTGATTGTGTTCTGAGCAGGTTTTTCACATTGACTGAGAGACCAAACGAACCACATGAATGTCTCCAAGAGAACCAATGATAAAATATGAAGGAACGGATTGAATGTGCAATATTTATACGAAATACACATTCTAAAACTAAATTATGTAAAGGAAAAATGCGCAGACAGGGAGCTGCTCTGTTTCTTTCCAACTAAATGTACAAAGGAAAACTGAAGGAGAACAAATATTCAGACCAACAGAAGGACAAGAAACACTGTTGTACAAGTAGTTGCATAGTCTCTTTATGGAGTCATAATAGTGTCAACATAAATTGAATCTGAATTAATTCACATTTGTTGGCACTAATATGACTCCATACCTGTTTTTCTGGATTGTGAAAAGTTCTGTGCCGATTATTTTATGGGGAAGTCTGTAGAAAGACCAATATTTTGGTCTTGTAAATGTTGTAAAAGAAGAAGACAGTGGCAAAGACAGTACAGTATGAAAACTGCTTCTCCAACAGAAATCTCCGATCACACTTGTAGGCGATGTTGGCTAGCTAAACTCATGCGTGGAAATGTCACACATTTGGTCTGTTTCTCAAACTCTCCCAGAAGTCTCGCGATGTTGCGCCTTTGGGTTAGAAACTCATTACAGGTGAACAGGAAGTTATTTGGGTCTCCAGGAAGTTATTTGGGTCACGTGATTCAAAAATCTAATCCCAGATGACAAGACATATGTATAGGCCCCATACAGTCAGTGGCCAATTTATCAGGTACACCACCCCGTACGTTCGCTCCTACAGACATTGAGTCATGTGGCTGTGGCTTTCTATATAAAACAGGCAGACAGACTTCGAGACATTCAGTTACTCTTTGATTGAAAGGCCAAAACGAGGGACCTAAGCGACTTTGAGCGTTGTAGGATCATCACTGCCAGTTCCAGTATCACAGAAACATCCGGCCTCCTGGGCTATTTATGCATGACAGTGTCTATGGTTTACCGGGAAAGGTACGACAACCGGAAAACATCCAGTCAGCGGCAGTCCTGTGGGTGACAACAGCTTGTTGATGAGAGGTCGAAGGAGAATGGTAAGAATCGTCCAAGCTAACAGGCAGGCCACAAACAGGAAAATAACGGCGCAGTACAACATTGGTGCGCAGAACGGCATCTTGGATCACACAACTCGTCAGTCCTTGTCATAGATGGGCTATTGCAGCAGATGACCACACTGGGTTCCACTCCTATCAGCTAAAAACAAGAAGAAGCTGCTCCAGTGGGCAGACGATCATCAACACTGGTTACTGAGGAGTGAAAAAGCATCGGCTGGTCCGATGAAACCCAGTTCCTTCTTGCGTCATGCTGATGGCAGAGTCAGGATTTGGCGTAAGCAGCACAAGTCCATGGCCCCATCCTGCCTGGTGCCAACGGTACAGGCTGGTGGCGGTGGTGTAATGGTGTGGGGAATGTTTTCCTGGTACACGCTAGGTCCCGTGATACCAATTGAGCAATGTTTTCATGCCACAAAGCATTCAAGCTGTTATGGAGGCAAAGGGGTTCCGACACAGTACTAGATTGGTGTACCTAATAAACTGGCCACTTGGTGTATAATCTATGTATTGCCTGCAAATTAATTACTGTGTATTTTTACAATGTACAGTATATAGAAGAGGAACAAGTTGGCTGTTCTATATTTTGTCAACTGTCATACATTTTGACATGTATTGACTTAAATTTCTTCTATTCAGGATTAAAGGTGATTTTTACAAGAGTCAATAACCATAGTAGATAGCCTTCGTCTCATTGTTCAACTGGAGTCTTGATTTGTTCCAATGAAACATTTCATTACTTGACCAACTTTGGGCAGATATACTGTAAAGTCTGAAGCCAGTTTACATTCTTGTTCATTTGAATTATTTGCACTCGCCTCCTGTTCGAGAACACAGCTCTCTGGTACACTGACACATTCACTAATAGCATGAAGTATGAACTCTGTATGAAGCATAGTCTCTCTAGACAGACGGGTTGCCTCCCACAATGCACCAGTGTTCCAGCTCTAGGTCTATATGAAGGATGATGCAGTAAAGATGTCAAACTGATACTGTTACGAACAGGGAACCCAAGTGTTCCCTTCTTCCATTTCCTTCTCCTAACGTTTTCTCTATTCAACTCACAAACCATCTCTATCCAGTCCAATGCTCTGCTTACCACATCAGGCTACCATCAAACCATCTCTATCCAGCCCAATGCTCTGCTTATCACACCAGGCTACCATCAAACCATCTCTATCCAGTCCAATGCTCTGCTTACCACACCAGGCTACCATCAAACCATCTCTATCCAGCCCAATGCTCTGCTTATCACACCAGGCTACCATCAAACCATCTCTATCCAGTCCAATGCTCTGCTTACCACATCAGGCTACCATCAAACCATCTCTATCCAGCCCAATGCTCTGCTTACCACATCAGGCTACCATCAAACCATCTCTATCCAGCCCAATGCTCTGCTTACCACATCAGGCTACCATCAAACCATCTCTATCCAGTCCAATGCTCTGCTTACCACATCAGGCTACCATCAAACCATCTCTATCCAGTCCAATGCTCTGCTTACCACATCAGGCTACCATCAAACCATCTCTATCCAACCCAATGCTCTGCTTACCACATCAGGCTACCATCAAACCATCTCTATCCAGCCCAATGCTCTGCTTACCACATCAGTCTACCATCAAACCATCTCCATCCAGCCCAATGCTCTGCTTATCACATCAGTCTACCATCAAACCATCTCTATCCAGCCCAATGCTCTGCTTACCACGTCAGGCTACCATCAAACCATCTCTATCCAGTCCAATGCTCTCCATCGGTAGGTTGCCTTGTTGCACGGTTAAGAAGATTTCTACATGGTTCGCAGGAATATACTAAGTGCTTTGTCCCGAGTGTTTGTCTCTGAGGAACACATACCAATGTTCCATCGTAATTGGATCACTCTGTTGTCGCAGGTCCATTTCCTGCATCACAGGACATTTAAACTTGTAGTGTTTTCGAGGTTTAAAAAGGCTTCTACAGTTTGTAATTTACACTTTCGAATTTTATACATGATTTACCCTAACAAAAAATGCATCAACCCCTACAAAAATGTATTATAATCCACATAATAATTCACATTTTTTCTAGTGCTGCAGGATTATTTTCCTACTGTAAGAAACTGTTCAAATGAAGATCCTCTATCTGTACATGTCTTAGTTGTGTTGTCATACACCTAAACTGCTGATGTACCTAAGGACAAGAGACAGTGTGGTGTACGGACTAATTTGACCACTGCTATTGTTGCTCAGGCTTAGCGATAGACTAGCGTCCTGTCCAAGTGGTGTACTTGTACAGTAAGCTGCCTCATGCTGCAGAAACAGGAGATATAAGATGGCTCACGCTGCAGAAACAGGAGATATAAGATGGCTCACGCTGCAGAAACAGGAGATAGAAGATGGCTCACGCTGCAGAAACAGGAGATATAAGATGGCTCACGCTGCAGAAACAGGAGATATAAGATGGCTCACGCTGCAGAAACAGGAGATATAAGATGGCTCACGCTGCAGAAACAGGAGATAGAAGATGGCTCACGCTGCAGAAACAGGAGATAGAAGATGGCTCACGCTGCAGAAACAGGAGATAGAAGATGGCTCACGCTGCAGAAACAGGAGATAGAAGATGGCTCACGCTGCTGAAACAGGAGATAGAAGATGGCTCACGCTGCAGAAACAGGAGATAGAAGATGGCTCACGCTGCAGAAACAGGAGATAGAAGATGGCTCACGCTGCAGAAACAGGAGATGGCTCACGCTGCAGAAACAGGAGATAGAAGATGGCTCAAGCTGCAGAAACAGGAGATAGAAGATGGCTCACGCTGCAGAAACAGGAGATAGAAGATGGCTCACGCTGCAGAAACAGGAGATAGAAGATAGCTCACGCTGCAGAAACAGGAGATAGAAGATGGCTCACGCTGCAGAAACAGGAGATAGAAGATGGCTCACGCTGCAGAAACAGGAGATAGAAGATGGCTCACGCTGCAGAAACAGGAGATAGAAGATGGCTCACGCTGCAGAAACAGGAGATAGAAGATGGCTCACGCTGCAGAAACAGGAGATAGAAGATGGCTCACGCTGCAGAAACAGGAGATAGAAGATGGCTCACACTGCAGAAACAGGAGATAGAAGATGGCTCACGCTGCAGAAACAGGAGATAGAAGATGGCTCATGCTGCAGAAACAGGAGATAGAAGATGGCTCACGCTGCAGAAACAGGAGATAGAAGATGGCTCACGCTGCAGAAACAGGAGATAGAAGATGGCTCACGCTGCAGAAACAGTAGATAGAAGATGGCTCACGCTGCAGAAACAGGAGATAGAAGATGGCTCTTGCTACAAAGAGCCGTTCTTGCTCAAGGATACTTATTGTTTCTCATACTATGTTGGGAGGGGAGGGGTTAATTTGATCAACGTTCAGGAAGATATACCAGTTGTACAGATGTAATACCTCATTTAAACCTATTTCATTTAAACCTATTTCATTTAAACCTATTTCATTTAAACCTATTTCATTTAAACCTATTTAATTTAAACCTATTTCATTTAAACCTATTTAATTTAAACCTATTTAATTTAAACCTATTTAATTTAAACCTATTTCATTTAAACCTATTTAATTTAAACCTATTTCATTTAAACCTATTTCATTTAAACCTATTTCATCTTTGTTATCAGCTTGTTTTTGGGGTCTTTTTCCTTCTCATTGTTTTGTGGCTTACTGGCATTGTGACATCATCAGCTACGTGCAGGAGTCTCTTTCCTTATTCCTTTGTAATTTGGCTTTGAGAAATGATATCATGAAAGTCAAACTTTGTGATTGGTCTAAAGGAAAATCCCATATTTGTATGTGTTAATTTCGTTTAATTCATAGTTGCTATGGGGTGTGGAAATGCCCTTTGAATGAGAATGATTTTGAACTGTGTCTCTTTGTGTACAGTATGTTTAACACCTGCACTTTCTACCACAAACACAAAGAGTGACTAACACCATGGCTTGATTAGAATCATGTCTCAAAGCCAGCGTTTCTATGGCAACGAAGGCCAGGAGCGAGGGTGTGTGTGTGTGTGTGTGTGTGTGTGTGTGTGTGTGTGTGTGTGTGTGTGTGTGTGTGTGTGTGTGTGTGTGTGTGTGTGTGTGTGTGTGTGTGTGTGTTAGTGTGTGTGTGTGTGTTGTGTGTGTGTGTGTGTGTGTGTGTGTGTGTGTGTGTGTGTGTGTGTGTGTGTGTGTGTGTGTGTGTGTGTGTGTGTGTGTGTGTGTGTGTGTGTGTGTGTGAATGTCTCACATTTGGAGATGACTGTGTGATGCCTGATGAATTGACGTGGACAGAAGAAATCGTTCCAGGTTTTCCTCATTCCGTCGACTCCACTGCAACCTCATATCACTCATAACAACCTCACAGTCATTCATATGAGCTGTAGTAAACAAAAGCCTGCCACTCCAACGCACAGGAAGTCAATTCCCAACATCCCCGGTAGACCAGTGCCATTGTAGTTCGATTCTATCAAGGCCTGGATCAACCCTTCCTGAATATCAGGATCATCACAATACATAGGCTACATGTGCAAACACATGTACGGTGCCAAAATAATGAAGATGCAATACTGGGAATATAATCCTTTATCATTATTGTCCCCCTTCAGACCTCTCCCTGACTGTCCCTGCTTCAGACCTGTCTCCCTGACTGTCCCTCCTTCAGACCTGTCTCCTGACTGTCCCTCCTTCAGACCTCTCCCTGACTGTCCCTCCTTCAGACCTGTCTCCTGACTGTCCCTCCTTCAGACCTGTCTCCTGACTGTCCCTCCTTCAGACCTCTCCCTGACTGTCCCTCCTTCAGACCTGTCTCCTGACTGTCCCTCCTTCAGACCTCTCCCTGACTGTCCCTCCTTCAGACCTGTCTCCTGACTGTCCCTCCTTCAGACCTCTCCCTGACTGTCCTTCCTTCAGACCTGTCTCCTGACTGTCCTTCCTTCAGACCTGTCTCCTGACTGTCCTTCCTTCAGACCTGTCTCCTGACTGTCCCTCCTTCAGACCTGTCTCCTGACTGTCCTTCCTTCAGACCTGTCTCCTGACTGTCCCTCCTTCAGACCTGTCTCCTGACTGTCCCTCCTTCAGACCTCTCCCTGACTGTCCCTCCTTCAGACCTGTCTCCTGACTGTCCCTCCTTCAGACCTCTCCCTGACTGTCCCTCCTTCAGACCTCTCCCCTGACTGTCCCTCCTTCAGACCTCTCCCCTGACTGTCCCTCCTTCAGACCTCTCCCTGACTGTCCCTCCTTCAGACCTCTCCCTGACTGTCCCTCCTTCAGACCTCTCCCTGACTGTCCCTCCTTCAGACCTCTCCCTGACTGTCCCTCCTTCAGACCTGTCTCCTGACTGTCCCTCCTTCAGACCTCTCCCTGACTGTCCCTCCTTCAGACCTCTCTCCTGACTGTCCCTCCTTCAGACCTCTCCCTGACTGTCCTTCCTTCAGACCTGTCTCCTGACTGTCCTTCCTTCAGACCTGTCTCCTGACTGTCCTTCCTTCAGACCTGTCTCCTGACTGTCCCTCCTTCAGACCTGTCTCCTGACTGTCCCTCCTTCAGACCTCTCCCTGACTGTCCCTCCTTCAGACCTGTCTCCTGACTGTCCCTCCTTCAGACCTCTCCCTGACTGTCCCTCCTTCAGACCTGTCTCCTGACTGTCCCTCCTTCAGACCTCTCCCTGACTGTCCCTCCTTCAGACCTCTCCCCTGACTGTCCCTCCTTCAGACCTCTCCCCTGACTGTCCCTCCTTCAGACCTCTCCCTGACTGTCCCTCCTTCAGACCTCTCCCTGACTGTCCCTCCTTCAGACCTGTCTCCTGACTGTCCCTCCTTCAGACCTCTCCCCTGACTGTCCCTCCTTCAGACCTCTCCCCTGACTGTCCCTCCTTCAGACCTCTCTCCTGACTGTCCCTCCTTCAGACCTCTCCCTGACTGTCCCTCCTTCAGACCTGTCTCCTGACTGTCCCTCCTTCAGACCTCTCCCCTGACTGTCCCTCCTTCAGTCCTGATCTCCCCTGACTGTCCCTCCTTCAGTCCTGATCTCCCCTGACTGTCCCTCCTTCAGACCTGATCTCCCCTGACTGTCCCCCCTTCAGTCCTGATCTCCCCTGACTGTCCCCCCTTCAGTCCTGATCTCCCCTGACTGTCCCTCCTTCAGACCTCTACCCTGACTGTCCCTCCTTCAGACCTCTCCCTGACTGTCCCTCCTTCAGACCTCTCCCCTGACTGTCCCTCCTTCAGACCTCTACCCTGACTGTCCCTCCTTCAGACCTCTCCCTGACTGTCCCTCCTTCAGACCTCTCCCCTGACTGTCCCTCCTTCAGACCTCTCCCCTGACTGTCCCTCCTTCAGACCTCTACCCTGACTGTCCCTCCTTCAGACCTCTCCCTGACTGTCCCTCCTTCAGACCTCTCCCTGACTGTCCCTCCTTCAGACCTCTCTCCTGACTGTCCCTCCTTCAGACCTCTCCCCTGACTGTCCCTCCTTCAGACCTCTCCCTGACTGTCCCTCCTTCAGACCTCTCTCCTGACTGTCCCTCCTTCAGACCTCTCTCCTGACTGTCCCTCCTTCAGACCTCTCCCTGACTGTCCCTCCTTCAGACCTCTCCCTGACTGTCCCTCCTTCAGACCTCTCCCTGACTGTCCCTCCTTCAGACCTGTCTCCTGACTGTCCCTCCTTCAGACCTCTCCCCTGACTGTCCCTCCTTCAGACCTCTCCCCTGACTGTCCCTCCTTCAGACCTGTCTCCTGACTGTCCCTCCTTCAGACCTCTCCCTGACTGTCCCTCCTTCAGACCTGTCTCCTGACTGTCCCTCCTTCAGACCTGTCTCCTGACTGTCCCTCCTTCAGTCCTGATCTCCCCTGACTGTCCCTCCTTCAGTCCTGATCTCCCCTGACTGTCCCTCCTTCAGACCTGATCTCCCCTGACTGTCCCCCCTTCAGTCCTGATCTCCCCTGACTGTCCCCCCTTCAGTCCTGATCTCCCCTGACTGTCCCTCCTTCAGACCTCTACCCTGACTGTCCCTCCTTCAGACCTCTCCCCTGACTGTCCCTCCTTCAGACCTCTCCCCTGACTGTCCCTCCTTCAGACCTCTACCCTGACTGTCCCTCCTTCAGACCTCTCCCCTGACTGTCCCTCCTTCAGACCTCTCCCTGACTGTCCCTCCTTCAGACCTCTCCCCTGACTGTCCCTCCTTCAGACCTCTCCCCTGACTGTCCCTCCTTCAGACCTCTACCCTGACTGTCCCTCCTTCAGACCTCTCCCCTGACTGTCCCCCTTCAGACCTCTCCCCTGACTGTCCCTCCTTCAGACCTCTCCCCTGACTGTCCCCCTTCAGACCTCTCCCTGACTGTCCCTCCTTCAGACCTCTCTCCTGACTGTCCCTCCTTCAGACCTCTCCCCTGACTGTCCCCCTTCAGACCTCTCCCCTGACTGTCCCTCCTTCAGACCTCTCTCCTGACTGTCCCTCCTTCAGACCTCTCTCCTGACTGTCCCTCCTTCAGACCTCTCCCCTGACTGTCCCCCTTCAGACCTCTCCCTGACTGTCCCTCCTTCAGACCTCTACCCTGACTGTCCCTCCTTCAGACCTCTCCCTGACTGTCCCTCCTTCAGACCTCTCTCCTGACTGTCCCTCCTTCAGACCTCTCCCCTGACTGTCCCTCCTTCAGACCTGTCTCCTGACTGTCCCTCCTTCAGACCTCTCCCCTGACTGTCCCTCCTTCAGACCTCTCCCCTGACTGTCCCTCCTTCAGACCTGTCTCCTGACTGTCCCTCCTTCAGACCTCTCCCCTGACTGTCCCTCCTTCAGACCTCTCCCCTGATTGTCCCTCCTTCAGATTTCTCCCTGACTGTCCCTCCTTCAGACCTGTCTCCTGACTGTCCCTCCTTCAGACCTGATCTCCCCTGACTGTCCCTCCTTCAGACCTCTACCCTGACTGTCCCTCCTTCAGACCTGTCTCCTGACTGTCCCTCCTTCAGACCTGATCTCCCCTGACTGTCCCTCCTTCAGACCTCTACCCTGACTGTCCCCCCTTCAGTCCTGATCTCCCCTGACTGTCCCCCCTTCAGTCCTGATCTCCCCTGACTGTCCCTCCTTCAGACCTCTCCCCTGACTGTCCCTCCTTCAGTCCTGATCTCCCCTGACTGTCCCTCCTTCAGACCTCTCCCCTGACTGTCCCTCCTTCAGACCTCTACCCTGACTGTCCCCCCTTCAGTCCTGATCTCCCCTGACTGTCCCTCCTACAGACCTCTCCCCTGACTGTCCCTCCTTCAGACCTCTCCCCTGACTGTCCCTCCTTCAGACCTCTCCCCTGACTGTCCCTCCTTCA
The DNA here is from genome assembly GCF_036934945.1 of Oncorhynchus masou masou. Classification (NCBI taxonomy): domain Eukaryota; kingdom Metazoa; phylum Chordata; class Actinopteri; order Salmoniformes; family Salmonidae; genus Oncorhynchus; species Oncorhynchus masou. Next base: position 10,549,117 of record NC_088214.1, read on the forward strand.
GACCTCTACCCTGACTGTCCCTCCTTCAGACCTGTCTCCTGACTGTCCCTCCTTCAGACCTGTCTCCTGACTGTCCCTCCTTCAGACCTCTCCCCTTCAGACCTGTCTCCCCTGACTGTCCCTCCTTCAGACCTCTCCCCCTTCAGACCTGTCTCCCCTGACTGTCCCTCCTTCAGACCTGTCCCCTGACTGTCCCTCCTTCAGAACTCTCCCCTGACTGTCCCTCCTTCAGACCTGTCCCCTGACTGTCCCTCATTCAGACCTGTCTCCTGACTGTCCCTCCTTCAGACCTCTCCCCTGACTGTCCCTCCTTCAGACCTCTATCCTGACTGTCCCTCCTTCAGACCTCTCCCCTGACTGTCCCCCCTTCAGACCTCTACCCTGACTGTCCCTCCTTCAGACCTCTCCCCTGACTGTCCCTCCTTCAGACCTCTATCCTGACTGTCCCTCCTTCAGACCTCTCCCCTGATTGTCCCTCCTTCAGACCTCTATCCTGACTGTCCCTCCTTCAGACCTCTCCCCTGACTGTCCCTCCTTCAGACCTGATCTCCCCTGACTGTCCCCCCTTCAGTCCTGATCTCCCCTGACTGTCCCCCCTTCAGTCCTGATCTCCCCTGACTGTCCCCCCTTCAGTCCTGATCTCCCCTGACTGTCCCTCCTTCAGACCTCTCCCCTGACTGTCCCTCCTTCAGTCCTGATCTCCCCTGACTGTCCCTCCTTCAGACCTCTCCCCTGACTGTCCCTCCTTCAGACCTCTACCCTGACTGTCCCCCCTTCAGTCCTGATCTCCCCTGACTGTCCCTCCTTCAGACCTCTCCCCTGACTGTCCCTCCTTCAGACCTCTACCCTGACTGTCCCTCCTTCAGACCTCTCCCCTGACTGTCCCTCCTTCAGACCTCTACCCTGACTGTCCCTCCTTCAGACCTGTCTCCTGACTGTCCCTCCTTCAGACCTGTCTCCTGACTGTCCCTCCTTCAGACCTCTCCCCCTTCAGACCTGTCTCCCCTGACTGTCCCTCCTTCAGACCTCTCCCCCTTCAGACCTGTCTCCCCTGACTGTCCCTCCTTCAGACCTCTCCCCTGAGAGTCCCTCCTTCAGACCTGTCCCCTGACTGTCCCTCCTTCAGAACTCTCCCCTGACTGTCCCTCCTTCAGACCTGTCCCCTGACTGTCCCTCATTCAGACCTGTCTCCTGACTGTCCCTCCTTCAGACCTCTCCCCTGACTGTCCCTCCTTCAGACCTCTATCCTGACTGTCCCTCCTTCAGACCTCTCCCCTGACTGTCCCCCCTTCAGACCTCTACCCTGACCTTCCCTCCTTCAGACCTCTCCCCTGACTGTCCCTCCTTCAGACCTCTATCCTGACTGTCCCTCCTTCAGACCTCTCCCCTGATTGTCGCTCCTTCAGACCTCTATCCTGACTGTCCCTCCTTCAGACCTCTCCCCTGACTGTCCCTCCTTCAGACCTGATCTCCCCTGACTGTCCCCCTTCAGTCCTGATCTCCCCTGACTGTCCCCCCTTCAGTCCTGATCTCCCCTGACTGTCCCTCCTTCAGACCTCTACCCTGACTGTCCCCCTTCAGTCCTGATCTCCCCTGACTGTCCCTCCTTCAGACCTCTCCCCTGACTGTCCCTCCTTCAGACCTCTACCCTGACTGTCCCTCCTTCAGACCTCTCCCCTGACTGTCCCTCCTTCAGACTTCTACGCTGACTGTCCCTCCTTCAGACCTGTCTCCTGGCTGTCCCTCCTTCAGACCTGTCTCCTGACTGTCCCTCCTTCAGACCTCTCCCCCTTCAGACCTGTCTCCCCTGACTGTCCCTCCTTCAGACCTCTCCCCCTTCAGACCTGTCTCCCCTGACTGTCCCTCCTTCAGACCTCTCCCCTGACAGTCCCTCCTTCAGACCTGTCCCCTGACTGTCCCTCCTTCAGAACTCTCCCCTGACTGTCCCTCCTTCAGACCTGTCCCCTGACTGTCCCTCATTCAGACCTGTCTCCTGACTGTCCCTCCTTCAGACCTCTCCCCTGACTGTCCCTCCTTCAGACCTCTATCCTGACTGTCCCCCCTTCAGACCTGTCTCCTGACTGTCCCTCCTTCAGACCTCTCCCCTGACTGTCCCTCCTTCAGACCTGTCTCCTGACTGTCCCTCCTTCAGACCTCTCCCCTGACTGTCCCTCCTTCAGACCTGATCTCCCCTGACTGTCCCCCTTCAGTCCTGATCTCCCCTGACTGTCCCCCCTTCAGTCCTGATCTCCCCTAACTGTCCCTCCTTCAGACCTCTACCCTGACTGTCCCCCCTTCAGTCCTGATCTCCCCTGACTGTCCCTCCTTCAGACCTCTCCCCTGACTGTCCCTCCTTCAGACCTCTACCCTGACTGTCCCTCCTTCAGACCTCTCCCCTGACTGTCCCTCCTTCAGACCTCTACCCTGACTGTCCCTCCTTCAGACCTGTCTCCTGACTGTCCCTCCTTCAGACCTCTCAACCTTCAGACCTGTCTCCCCTGACTGTCCCTCCTTCAGACCTCTCCCCCTTCAGACCTGTCTCCCCTGAGTGTCCCTCCTTCAGACCTCTCCCTGACAGTCCCTCCTTCAGACCTGTCCCCTGACTGTCACTCTTTCAGAACTCTCCCCTGACTGTCCCTCCTTCAGACCTGTCCCCTGACTGTCCCTCATTCAGACCTGTCTCCTGACTGTCCCTCCTTCAGACCTCTCCCCTGACTGTCCCTCCTTCAGACCTGATCTCCCCTGACTGTCCCCCCTTCAGTCCTGATCTCCCCTGACTGTCCCCCTTCAGTCCTGATCTCCCCTGACTGTCCCTCCTTCAGACCTCTACCCTGACTGTCCCCCTTCAGTCCTGATCTCCCCTGACTGTCCCTCCTTCAGACCTCTCCCCTGACTGTCCCTCCTTCAGACCTCTACCCTGACTGTCCCTCCTTCAGACCTCTCCCCTGACTGTCCCTCCTTCAGACCTCTACCCTGACTGTCCCTCCTTCAGACCTGTCTCCTGACTGTCCCTCCTTCAGACCTGTCTCCTGACTGTCCCTCCTTCAGACCTCTCCCCCTTCAGACCTGTCTCCCCTGACTGTCCCTCCTTCAGACCTCTCCCCTTCAGACCTGTCTCCCCTGAGTGTCCCTCCTTCAGACCTCTCCCCTGACAGTCCCTCCTTCAGACCTGTCCCCTGACTGTCCCTCTTTCAGAACTCTCCCCTGACTGTCCCTCCTTCTGACCTGTCCCCTGACTGTCCCTCATTCAGACCTGTCTCCTGACTGTCCCTCCTTCAGACCTCTCCCCTGACTGTCCCTCCTTCAGACCTCTATCCTGACTGTCCCTCCTTCAGACCTGTCTCCTGACTGTCCCTCCTTCAGACCTCTCCCCCGACTGTCCCTCCTTCAGACCTGTCTCCCCTGACTGTCCCTCCTTCAGACATCTCCCCCGACTGTCCCTCCTTCAGACCTGTCTCCCCTGACTGTCCCTCCTTCAGACCTCTCCCCTGACTGTCCCTCCTTCAGACCTCTCCCCTGACTGTCCCTCCTTCAGTCCTGATCTCCCCTGAATGTCCCTCCTTCAGACCTCTCCCCTGACTGTCCCTCCTTCAGACCTCTACCCTGACTGTCCCCCCTTCAGTCCTGATCTCCCCTGACTGTCGCTCCTTCAGACCTCTCCCCTGACTGTCCCTCCTTCAGACCTCTACCCTGACTGTCCCTCCTTCAGTCCTGATCTCCCCTGACTGTCCCTCCTTCAGACCTCTACCCTGACTGTCCCTCCTTCAGACCTCTCCCCTGACTGTCCCTCCTTCAGACCTCTCCCCTGACTGTCCCTCCTTCAGACCTCTACCCTGACTGTCCCTCCTTCAGACCTCTCCCCTGACTGTCCCTCCTTCAGACCTCTCCCTGACTGTCCCTCCTTCAGACCTCTCCCCTGACTGTCCCTCCTTCAGACCTCTCCCCTGACTGTCCCTCCTTCAGACCTCTCCCCTGACTGTCCCTCCTTCAGACCTCTCCCCTGACTGTCCCTCCTTCAGACCTCTCCCCTGACTGTCCCTCCTTCAGACCTCTACCCTGACTGTCCCTCCTTCAGACCTCTCCCCTGACTGTCCCTCCTTCAGACCTCTCCCTGACTGTCCCTCCTTCAGACCTCTCCCCTGACTGTCCCTCCTTCAGACCTCTCCCTGACTGTCCCTCCTTCAGACCTGTCCCCTGACTGTCCCTCCTTCAGACCTCTCCCCTGACTGTCCCTCCTTCAGACCTCTACCCTGACTGTCTCTCCTTCAGACCTGTCCCCTGACTGTCCCTCCTTCAGACCTGATCTCCCCTGACTGTCCCTCCTTCAGACCTCTCCCTGACTGTCCCTCCTTCAGACCTCTATCCTGACTGTCCCTCCTTCAGACCTCTCCCCTGATTGTCGCTCCTTCAGACCTCTATCCTGACTGTCCCTCCTTCAGACCTCTCCCCTGACTGTCCCTCCTTCAGACCTGATCTCCCCTGACTGTCCCCCCTTCAGTCCTGATCTCCCCTGACTGTCCCCCCTTCAGTCCTGATCTCCCCTGACTGTCCCTCCTTCAGACCTCTACCCTGACTGTCCCCCCTTCAGTCCTGATCTCCCCTGACTGTCCCTCCTTCAGACCTCTCCCCTGACTGTCCCTCCTTCAGACCTCTACCCTGACTGTCCCTCCTTCAGACCTCTCCCCTGACTGTCCCTCCTTCAGACTTCTACCCTGACTGTCCCTCCTTCAGACCTGTCTCCTGGCTGTCCCTCCTTCAGACCTGTCTCCTGACTGTCCCTCCTTCAGACCTCTCCCCCTTCAGACCTGTCTCCCCTGACTGTCCCTCCTTCAGACCTCTCCCCCTTCAGACCTGTCTCCCCTGACTGTCCCTCCTTCAGACCTCTCCCCTGACAGTCCCTCCTTCAGACCTGTCCCCTGACTGTCCCTCCTTCAGAACTCTCCCCTGACTGTCCCTCCTTCAGACCTGTCCCCTGACTGTCCCTCATTCAGACCTGTCTCCTGACTGTCCCTCCTTCAGACCTCTCCCCTGACTGTCCCTCCTTCAGACCTCTATCCTGACTGTCCCCCCTTCAGACCTGTCTCCTGACTGTCCCTCCTTCAGACCTCTCCCCTGACTGTCCCTCCTTCAGACCTGTCTCCTGACTGTCCCTCCTTCAGACCTCTCCCCTGACTGTCCCTCCTTCAGACCTGATCTCCCCTGACTGTCCCCCCTTCAGTCCTGATCTCCCCTGACTGTCCCCCCTTCAGTCCTGATCTCCCCTAACTGTCCCTCCTTCAGACCTCTACCCTGACTGTCCCCCTTCAGTCCTGATCTCCCCGGACTGTCCCTCCGTCAGACCTCTCCCCTGACTGTCCCTCCTTCAGACCTCTACCCTGACTGTCCCTCCTTCAGACCTCTCCCCTGACTGTCCCTCCTTCAGACCTCTACCCTGACTGTCCCTCCTTCAGACCTGTCTCCTGACTGTCCCTCCTTCAGACCTCTCAACCTTCAGACCTGTCTCCCCTGACTGTCCCTCCTTCAGACCTCTCCCCCTTCAGACCTGTCTCCCCTGAGTGTCCCTCCTTCAGACCTCTCCCCTGACAGTCCCTCCTTCAGACCTGTCCCCTGACTGTCACTCTTTCAGAACTCTCCCCTGACTGTCCCTCCTTCAGACCTGTCCCCTGACTGTCCCTCATTCAGACCTGTCTCCTGACTGTCCCTCCTTCAGACCTCTCCCCTGACTGTCCCTCCTTCAGACCTGATCTCCCCTGACTGTCCCCCCTTCAGTCCTGATCTCCCCTGACTGTCCCCCCTTCAGTCCTGATCTCCCCTGACTGTCCCTCCTTCAGACCTCTACCCTGACTGTCCCCCCTTCAGTCCTGATCTCCCCTGACTGTCCCTCCTTCAGACCTCTCCCCTGACTGTCCCTCCTTCAGACCTCTACCCTGACTGTCCCTCCTTCAGACCTCTCCCCTGACTGTCCCTCCTTCAGACCTCTACCCTGACTGTCCCTCCTTCAGACCTGTCTCCTGACTGTCCCTCCTTCAGACCTGTCTCCTGACTGTCCCTCCTTCAGACCTCTCCCCCTTCAGACCTGTCTCCCCTGACTGTCCCTCCTTCAGACCTCTCCCCCTTCAGACCTGTCTCCCCTGAGTGTCCCTCCTTCAGACCTCTCCCCTGACAGTCCCTCCTTCAGACCTGTCCCCTGACTGTCCCTCTTTCAGAACTCTCCCCTGACTGTCCCTCCTTCTGACCTGTCCCCTGACTGTCCCTCATTCAGACCTGTCTCCTGACTGTCCCTCCTTCAGACCTGTCTCCTGACTGTCCCTCCTTCAGACCTCTCCCCCGACTGTCCCTCCTTCAGACCTGTCTCCCCTGACTGTCCCTCCTTCAGACATCTCCCCCGACTGTCCCTCCTTCAGACCTGTCTCCCCTGACTGTCCCTCCTTCAGACCTCTCCCCTGACTGTCCCTCCTTCAGACCTCTCCCCTGACTGTCCCTCCTTCAGTCCTGATCTCCCCTGACTGTCCCTCCTTCAGACCTCTCCCCTGACTGTCCCTCCTTCAGACCTCTACCCTGACTGTCCCCCCTTCAGTCCTGATCTCCCCTGACTGTCCCCCTTCAGTCCTGATCTCCCCTGACTGTCGCTCCTTCAGACCTCTCCCCTGACTGTCCCTCCTTCAGACCTCTACCCTGACTGTCCCTCCTTCAGTCCTGATCTCCCCTGACTGTCCCTCCTTCAGACCTCTACCCTGACTGTCCCTCCTTCAGACCTCTCCCCTGACTGTCCCTCCTTCAGACCTCTCCCCTGACTGTCCCTCCTTCAGACCTCTCCCCTGACTGTCCCTCCTTCAGACCTCTCCCCTGACTGTCCCTCCTTCAGACCTCTCCCTGACTGTCCCTCCTTCAGACCTCTCTCCTGACTGTCCCTCCTTCAGACCTCTCCCCTGACTGTCCCTCCTTCAGACCTCTACCCTGACTGTCCCTCCTTCAGACCTCTCCCCTGACTGTCCCTCCTTCAGACCTCTCCCCTGACTGTCCCTCCTTCAGACCTCTACCCTGACTGTCCCTCCTTCAGACCTCTCCCCTGACTGTCCCTCCTTCAGACCTCTCCCTGACTGTCCCTCCTTCAGACCTCTCCCCTGACTGTCCCTCCTTCAGACCTCTCCCTGACTGTCCCTCCTTCAGACCTGTCTCCTGACTGTCCCCCTTCAGACCTCTCCCCTGACGGTCCCTCCTTCAGACCTCTCCCCTGACTGTCCCTCCTTCAGACCTGTCCCCTGACTGTCCCTCCTTCAGACCTCTCCCCTGACTGTCCCTCCTTCAGACCTCTACCCTGACTGTCCCTCCTTCAGACCTGTCCCCAGACTGTCCCTCCTTCAGACCTGATCTCCCCTGACTGTCCCTCCTTCAGACCTCTCCCTGACTGTCCCTCCTTCAGACCTCTCTCCTGACTGTCCCTCCTTCTGACCTGTCTCCTGACTGTCCCCCTTCAGACCTGATCTCCCCTGACTGTCCCTCCTTCAGACCTCTCCCTGACTGTCCCTCCTTCAGACCTCTCCCCTGACGGTCCCTCCTTCAGACCTCTCCCCTGACTGTCCCTCCTTCAGACCTGTCCCCTGACTGTCCCTCCTTCAGACCTCTCCCCTGACTGTCCCTCCTTCAGACCTCTACCCTGACTGTCCCTCCTTCAGACCTGTCCCCTGACTGTCCCTCCTTCAGACCTGATCTCCCCTGACTGTCCCTCCTTCAGACCTCTCCCTGACTGTCCCTCCTTCAGACCTCTCTCCTGACTGTCCCTCCTTCAGACCTGTCTCCTGACTGTCCTCCTTCAGACCTGTCCCCTGACTGTCCCTCCTTCAGACCTGATCTCCCCTGACTGTCCCTCCTTCAGACCTCTCCCTGACTGTCCCTCCTTCAGACCTCTCTCCTGACTGTCCCTCCTTCAGACCTGTCTCCTGACTGTCCCTCCTTCAGACCTCTCTCCTGACTTCCCTCCTTCAGACCTGTCTCCTGACTGTCCCTCCTTCAGACCTCTCCCCTGACTGTCCCTCCTTCAGACCTGTCTCCTGACTGCCCCTCCTTCAGACCTGTCTCCTGACTGTCCCTCCTTCAGACCTCTCCCCCTTCAGACCTGTCTCCCCTGACTCTCCCTCCTTCAGACCTCTCCCCTGACAGTCCCTCCTTCAGACCTGTCCCCTGACTGTCCCTCCTTCAGAACTCTCCCCTGACTGTCCCTCCTTCAGACCTGTCCCCTGACTGTCCCTCATTCAGACCTGTCTCCTGACTGTCCCTCCTTCAGACCTCTCCCCTGACTGTCCCTCCTTCAGACCTCTATCCTGACTGTCCCTCCTTCAGACCTCTACCCTGACTGTCCCTCCTTCAGACCTGTCCCCTGACTGTCCCTCCTTCAGACCTGATCTCCCCTGACTGTCCCTCCTTCAGACCTCTCCCTGACTGTCCCTCCTTCAGACCTCTCTCCTGACTGTCCCTCCTTCAGACCTGTCTCCTGACTGTCCCCCTTCAGACCTGATCTCCCCTGACTGTCCCTCCTTCAGACCTCTCCCTGACTGTCCCTCCTTCAGACCTCTCCCCTGACGGTCCCTCCTTCAGACCTCTCCCCTGACTGTCCCTCCTTCAGACCTGTCCCCTGACTGTCCCTCCTTCAGACCTCTCCCCTGACTGTCCCTCCTTCAGACCTCTACCCTGACTGTCCCTCCTTCAGACCTGTCCCCTGACTGTCCCTCCTTCAGACCTGATCTCCCCTGACTGTCCCTCCTTCAGACCTCTCCCTGACTGTCCCTCCTTCAGACCTCTCTCCTGACTGTCCCTCCTTCAGACCTGTCTCCTGACTGTCCTCCTTCAGACCTGTCCCCTGACTGTCCCTCCTTCAGACCTGATCTCCCCTGACTGTCCCTCCTTCAGACCTCTCCCTGACTGTCCCTCCTTCAGACCTCTCTCCTGACTGTCCCTCCTTCAGACCTGTCTCCTGACTGTCCCTCCTTCAGACCTCTCTCCTGACTTCCCTCCTTCAGACCTGTCTCCTGACTGTCCCTCCTTCAGACCTCTCCCCTGACTGTCCCTCCTTCAGACCTGTCTCCTGACTGCCCCTCCTTCAGACCTGTCTCCTGACTGTCCCTCCTTCAGACCTCTCCCCCTTCAGACCTGTCTCCCCTGACTCTCCCTCCTTCAGACCTCTCCCCTGACAGTCCCTCCTTCAGACCTGTCCCCTGACTGTCCCTCCTTCAGAACTCTCCCCTGACTGTCCCTCCTTCAGACCTGTCCCCTGACTGTCCCTCATTCAGACCTGTCTCCTGACTGTCCCTCCTTCAGACCTCTCCCCTGACTGTCCCTCCTTCAGACCTCTATCCTGACTGTCCCTCCTTCAGACCTGTCTCCTGACTGTCCCTCCTTCAGACCTCTCCCCTGACTGTCCCTCCTTCAGACCTGTCTCCTGACTGTCCCTCCTTCAGACCTCTCCCCTGACTGTCCCTCCTTCAGACCTCTCCCCCTTCAGACCTGTCTCCTGACTGTCCCTCCTTCAGACCGCTCTCCTGAATGTCCCCCCTTCAGACCTGTCTCCCCTGACTGTCCCTCCTTCAGACCTCTCCCCCTTCAGACCTGTCTCCCCTGACTGTCCCTCCTTCAGACCTCTCCCCTGACAGTCCCTCCTTCAGACCTGTCCCCTGACTGTCCCTCCTTCAGACCTCTCCCCTGACTGTCCCTCCTTCAGACCTCTCTCCTGACTGTCCCTCCTTCAGACCTGTCTCCCTGACTGTCCCTCCTTCAGACCTCTCCCCTGACTGTCCCCCTTCAGACCTGATCTCCTCTGACTGTCCCCCTTCAGACCTCTCCCCCTTCAGACCTGTCTCCCCTGACTGTCCCTCCTTCAGACCTGTCTCCCTGACTGTCCCTCCTTCAGACCTGATCTCCCCTGACTGTCCCTCCTTCAGACCTGTCTCCCTGACTGTCCCTCCTTCAAACCTCTCCCCTGACTGTCCCTCCTTCAGACCTGATCTCCCCTGACTGTCCCTCCTTCAGACCTGTCTCCCTGACTGTCCCTCCTTCAAACCTCTCCCCTGACTGTCCCTCCTTCAGACCTGATCTCCTCTGACTGTCCCCCTTCAGACCTCTCCCCCTTCAGACCTGTCTCCCCTGACTGTCCCTCCTTCAGACCTGTCTCCCTGACTGTCCCTCCTTCAGACCTGATCTCCCCTGACTGTCCCTCCTTCAGACCTGTCTCCCTGACTGTCCCTCCTTCAAACCTCTCCCCTGACTGTCCCTCCTTCAGACCTGATCTCCCCTGACTGTCCCTCCTTCAGACCTGTCTCCCTGACTGTCCCTCCTTCAAACCTCTCCCCTGACTGTCCCTCCTTCAGACCTGATCTCCTCTGACTGTCCCCCTTCAGACCTGTCTCCCTGACTGTTCCTCCTTCAGACCTGTCTCACCGCTCAAACACTTTCTCTATTGGCCCACTGACCCTCTGACGCACATACATAGAGGAGTGTGAGTGTATCAGTGTGTGTGCGTGTGTGTGTGGGTGTGTATACGCATGTGCATGGAAGCTTGTCTCACACCTACTTGTCTCTCTCCTCCCATCTCTCTCTCTCTCTCCCTCTCTCTCTCTCTCCTTCAATCTCCTTCAATCACAATGTTCAGCCCACACTCTCAACAGAGTTCAAATACTTTTGTTGTTTGTTCTCACAATCAGACAAGACACCCACAGCCTGGCTTACACTTTCAAGGCTGTGCTGGGGCTGTGTTAGTCTGTACAGGGCTGTGTTAGTCTATATTGGGCTGTGTTGTGTTGGCTTGGCTGAGCTGAGCTGTGTTGGCTGGGCTGAGCTGTGTTGTGTTGGCTGGGCTGAGCTGAGCTGAGCTGAGCTGTGTTGGCTGGGATGAGCTGTGTTGTGTTGGCTGGGCTGAGCTGTGCTGTGTTGGATGGGCTGAGCTGTATTGTGTTGTTGTGTTGTGTTGGCTGAGCTGTGTAGTGTTGGCTGGGCTGAGCTGTACTGTGTTGTGTTGCGTAGTGTTGGCTGGGCTGAGCTGAGCTGAGCTGTGTTGTGTTGGCTGGGCTGAGCTGAGCTGAGCTGAGCTGTGTTGGCTGGGATGAGCTGTGTTGTGTTGGCTGGGCTGAGCTGTGCTGTGTTGGATGGGCTGAGCTGTATTGTGTTGTTGTGTTGTGTTGGCTGAGCTGTGTAGTGTTGGCTGGGCTGAGCTGTACTGTGTTGTGTTGTGTAGTGTTGGCTGGGCTGAGCTGTACTGTGATGTGTTGGTTAGGCTGGGCTGATCTGAGCTGTACTGTGTTGTGTTGGCTGGGCGGAGCTGTGTTGTGTAGTGTTGGCTGGGCTGGGCTGAGCTGTACTGTGTTGTGTTGCGTAGTGTTGGCTGGGCTGAGCTGAGCTGTGTTGTGTTGTGTAGTGTTGGCTGGGCTGAGCTGTACTGTGTTGTGTTGGTTGGGCTGGGCTGATCTGAGCTGTACTGTGTTGTGTTGGCTGGGCTGAGCTGTACTGTGTTGTGTTGGCTGGGCTGAGCTGTACTGTGTTGTGTTGGCTGGGCTGAGCTGTGTTGTGTAGTGTTGGCTGGGCTGGGCTGATCTGTCTGTGTTGTGTTGGCTGGGCTGAGCTGTACTGTGTTGGGTTGGCTGGGCTGAGCTGTACTGTGTTGTGTTGGCTGGGCTGAGCTGAGCTGTACTGTGTTGTGTTGTGTTGCGTTGGCTGGGCTGAGCTGTGTTGTGTAGTGTTGGCTGGGCTGAGCTGTACTGTGTTGTGTTGTCTGGGCTGAGCTGTACTGTGTTGTGTTGTCTGGGCTGAGCTGTACTGTGTTGTGTTGGCTGGGCTGAGCTGTACTGTGTTGTGTTGGCTGGGTGGAGCTGTGTTGTGTAGTGTTGGCTGGGCTGAGCTGTACTGTGTTGGGTTGGCTGGGCTGAGCTGTACTGTGTTGTGTTGGCTGGGCTGAGCTGAGCTGTACTGTGTTGTGTTGTGTTGCGTTGGCTGGGCTGAGCTGTGTTGTGTAGTGTTGGCTGGGCTGAGCTGTACTGTGTTGTGTTGTCTGGGCTGAGCTGTACTGTGTTGTGTTGTCTGGGCTGAGCTGTACTGTGTTGTGTTGTGTTGGCTGGGCTGAGCTGTACTGTGTTGTGTTGTGTTGGCTGGGCTGAGCTGTGTTTCACGCTGTGTGTAGGTTGAGGTGAAGGTTGGCTGCATGTGTGAGGTCATCAATGAGAGAGACTCAGGAGAGAGAGAGAGAGAAACAGAGAGAGAGGGATGAGGGAGAGAGATAGGGATGAGGGAGGGTGAGATGGATGAGAGCAGGAGAGCGATGAGAGAAAGGGGGTGAGGGTGAGGGAGGGAGAGAGAGAGAGAGACAGAGAGGGAGAGAGAGAGAGAGAGAGAGAGCGACTGATACGTCTGGCCGATGACTCACCGGTGCTGGGTATTTATAGAATGAGTGCGGGGGAGGTAGAGGGGGGAGTTAGGGGACGCAGAGGGGGAGGCACAGGGGCAAACGCTTTGGGAGACAGCCCGAGTTGTATCATCACAGAAAGAGTGAGAGGGAGAGGAGAAGACTAAGAAAAATGAAAGAGAATGTAAGGAAGACAAGGAAAGAGGGAGAGAGAGGGATGGGCTGGGAAGAAAGGGTGGAGAGGTAGGAGAGGAAGAGGAGGGATGGGCTGGGAAGAAAGGGTGGAGAGGTAGGAGAGGAAGAGGAGGGATGGGCTGGGAAGAAAGGGTGGAGAGGTAGGAGAGGAAGAGGAGGGATGGGCTGGGAAGAAAGGGTGGAGAGGTAGGAGAGGAAGAGGAGGGATGGGCTGGGCTGGGAAGAAAGGGTGGAGAGGTAGGAGAGGAAGAGGAGGGATGGGCTGAGAAGAAAGGGTGGAGAGGTAGGAGAGGAAGAGGAGGGATGGGCTGGGCTGGGAAGAAAGGGTGGAGAGGTAGGAGAGGAAGAGGAGGGATGGGCTGGGAAGAAAGGGTGGAGAGGTAGGAGAGGAAGAGGAGGGATGGGCTGGGAAGAAAGGGTGGAGAGGTAGGAGAGGAAGAGGAGGGATGGGCTGGGAAGAAAGGGTGGAGAGGTAGGAGAGGAAGAGGAGGGATGGGCTGGGAAGAAAGGGTGGAGAGGTAGGAGAGGAAGAGGAGGGATGGGCTGGGAAGAAAGGGTGGAGAGGTAGGAGAGGAAGAGGAGGGATGGGCTGAGAAGAAAGGGTGGAGAGGTAGGAGAGGAAGAGGAGGGAGTGGGGAGGGGGGCTGTTTTTATAATATCACCACAATAACAGATCCAGACATGGATCGGGGTGTGGCAGACTGCTGCTGGTTTGATGACTCAGAAAGCTGACGTGCGTGTGTGCAGATTTGTGCACTTGGGAGCATATATGTGTGTGTGTGTGTGTGTGTGTGTGTGTGTGTGTGTGTGTGTGTGTGTGTGTGTGTGTGTGTGTGTGTGTGTGTGTGTGTGTGTGTGTGTGTGTGTGTGTGTGTGTGTGTGTGTTCATCTGTCAGTCCATTTCCGTCTGATTTCATGTGTGTAAGTTTTCCTCTTTCCTGGTGTGTTGTCACATGCGCATGCAGACACACACACACACACACACACACACACACACACACACACACACACACACACACACACACACACACACACACACACACACACACACACACACACACACACACACACACACACACACACACACACACACACACACACACACACACACACACACACACACACACACACACACACACACACATAATCACAGCTACACACACACAGCTACGCACAAACACTGCTACACACATACAGCTACACACACACAGGCAGGTGTCCATAGTATAATGAGCTCTATATTCAGTATGGTCAAATCCTGGCATTTTCAACACTATCACATTTCTGACCATCGTTGACTCTTCTCCAGAACAACGCCTCCACAACCTCACACTGTGTTAAAGGAGAGAGGGAGAGATGGGGGGATGGGGGATGGAGAGATGGAGAGATGGGGGATGGAGAGAGGGAGATATGGGGGGATGGAGAGAGGGAGATATGGGGGCATGGAGAGAGGGAGGGAATGGAGAGAGGGAGAGATGGAGAGAGAGATGGTGAACTGTAAAGAACAAAGCACCTCCCACAGTGTGCTGTGATCTCTGCGTACCAAGGCCATTAGTCAGGCAGAAACTTTAACCCATAAATATCATTACAGAGAGAAACGGGTAGAATACACTGAACTGTATGTCCTAAGATGTGTGAAAATACACACTTTTGCTTGTTATCCAAAGTCTGAGATGTTATCAACAGTATGTATGCGTAACCTAAGTCTGACGGTTTTGACCAAGTGAACCAAGTGCTCTTTAATAACTAATATATTAGGAGTCTTTATGTAGAATGCTATTAAGCAACAGTATTTGATATAACAACACACATCAAAGTTTAGGGAGATGTTCCTTGCCACCGTGCTTCTACATCTGTATTGCTGTTTAGGGTTTCTGAATATGCACTTGGTGACATCTGCTGATGTAAAAAAGAAGGGCTTTATAGATACACTACCGGTCAAGAGTTTTGGAACACCTACTCATTCAAGGGTTTTTCTTTATTTCTACATCGTAGAATAATAGTGAAGACATCAAAACTAGGAAATAACACATGTAGTAACCAAAAAAAGTGTTAAACAAATCAAAACCTATTTTATATTGGAGATTCTTCAAGGTAGCCACCCTTTGCCTTGATGACAGCATTCTCTCAACCAGCTTCACCTGGAATGTTTTTCCAACAGTCTTGAAGGAGTTCCCACATACGCTGAGCACTTGTTGGCTGCTTTTCCTTCACTCTGTGGTCTGACTCATCCCAAACCATCTCAATTGGGTTGAGGTCGGGGGATTGTGGAGGCCAGGTCATCAATCAATCAAATGTATTTATAAAGCCCTTATACATGAGCTGATGTCACAAAGTGCTGTACAGAAACCCAGCCTAAAACCCCAAACAGCAAGCAATGCAGGTGTAGAAGCACAGTGGCTTGGAAAAAAACCCTAGAAAGGCATGGAGAGGTAGAGAGGTAGAGAGGTGGAGAAGTAGAGAGGTAGAGAGGTAGAGAGGTAGAGAAGTAGACAGTCTCTAAAGCTCAGCTCGATGTCTCCCCTTCTCACTGCCCCTACGTCAGAGACTGCGTCACACTGCGTCCCTCATATACACACACCCACAGGCAGGCATTCGTACACACACGCACACACACACACAGACACACACAAAGCCCGCTGTCGTACACACGCAGCACCTCTAACAGCGATGAGTCAGACAGAGCCAAGGTGACACACACTCAAACACTCACACACACACACACACACACACACACACACACACACACACACACACACACACACACAACAGAGAGGGAGAGGTGGGGGGGCAGGAGGAGAGAAAGAAAAACAGAGGAGGAGAGAGACAGAAAGAGAGAGGGGGTAAAGGGGGATGTATAGAAAGGATATACAGGTGGAGAGGTAGAGACAGGTAGAGACCGGTAGAGATAGGTGGAGAAGTAGAGAGGTAGAGACAGGTAGAGAGGTAGAGACAGGTAGAGAGGTAGAGACAGGTAGAGAGGTAGAGAGGTAGAGACAGGTAGAGAGGTAGAGACAGGTAGAGAGGTAGAGACAGGTAGAGAGGTAGAGAGGTGGAGAGGTGGAGAGGTAGAGACAGGTGGAAAGGTAGAGAGGTAGAGAGGTAGAGAGGTGGAGAAGTAGAGAGGTAGAGACAGGTAGAGAGGTAGAGACAGGTAGAGAGGTAGAGAGGTAGAGATAGGTGGAGAAGTAGAGAGGTAGAGACAGGTAGAGAGGTAGAGACAGGTAGAGAGGTAGAGAGGTAGAGAGGTGGAGAGGTAGAGACAGGTGGAAAGGTAGAGAGGTAGAAACAGGTGGAGAGGTAGAGAAGTAGAGACAGGTGGAGAGGTAGAGAGGTAGAGAGGTGGAGAGGTAGAGAGGTAGACAGGTAGAGAGGTAGAGAAGTAGAGACAGGTGGAGAGGTAGAGAGGTAGAGAGGTGGAGAGGTAGAGAGGTGGAGAGGTGGAGAGGTGGAAAGGTAGAGAGGTGGAGAGGTGGAGAGGTAGAGAGGTAGAGACAGGTGGAGAGGTAGAGAGGTAGAGACAGGTAGAGAGGTAGAGACAGGTAGAGAGGTGGAGAGGTAGAGAGGTGGAGAGGTGGAGAGGTAGAGACAGGTGGAGAGGTAGAGAGGTAGAGACAGGTGGAGAAGTAGAGAGGTAGAGACGGGTGGAGAGGTAGAGAGGTAGAGACAGGTGGAGAGGTAGAGACAGGTAGAGAGGTAGAGACAGGTAAAGACAGGTGGAGAGGTAGTGGGGTAGCGACAGGTGGAAAAGTAGAGACAGGTGGAGAGGTAGAGACAGGTGGAGAGGTAGAGAGGTAGAGACAGGTGGAGAGGTAGAGACAGGTAGAGAGGTAGAGACAGGTAGAGAGTTAGAGACAGGTAGAGACAGGTAGAGAGGTAGAGACAGGTAGAGAGGTAGAGACAGGTAGAGAGGTAGAGACAGGTAGAGAGGTAGAGACAGGTAGAGAGGTAGAGACAGGTAGAGAGTTAGAGACAGGTAGAGTGGTAGAGAGGTAGAGACAGGTGGAGCGGTAGAGACAGGTAGAGAGGTGGAGACAGGTAGAGACAGGTAGAGAGGTAGAGACAGGTAGAGAGGTAGAGACAGGTAGAGAGGTGGAGACAGGTAGAGACAGGTAGAGAGGTAGAGACAGGTAGAGAGGTGGAGACAGGTAGAGACAGGTAGAGAGGTAGAGAGGTGGAGACAGGTAGAGACAGGTAGAGAGGTAGAGACAGGTAGAGAGGTAGAGACAGGTAGAGAGGTAGAGACAGGTAGAGAGGTAGAGACAGGTAGAGAGGTAGAGACAGGTAGAGAGGTAGAGACAGGTAGAGAGTTAGAGACAGGTAGAGTGGTAGAGAGGTAGAGGCAGGTGGAGCGGTAGAGACAGGTAGAGAGGTGGAGACAGGTAGAGAGGTAGAGACAGGTGGAGAGATAGAGAGGTAGAGACAGGTGGAGAGGTAGAGACAGGTGGCGAGGTGGAGACAGGTGGCGAGGTGGAGAGTTAGAGACAGGTTGAGAGGTAGAGGTGGAGAGGTAGAGAGGTAGAGAAGTAGAGAGGTAGAGAGGTAGAGACAGGTGGATAGGTAGAGGGGTAGAGAGGTAGAGACAGGTGGAGAGGTAGAACGGTAGAGAGGTAAAGACAGGCGGAGAAGTAGAGAGGTAAAGACAGGTGGAGAGGTAGAGAGGTAAAGACAGGTGGAGAGGTAGAGAGGTAAAGACAGGTGGAGAGGTAGAGAGGTAGAGAGGTAAAGACAGGTGGAGAAGTAGAGAGGTAGAGACAGGTGGAGAGGTGGAGAGGTAGAGAGGTAGAGACAGGTGGAGATGTAGAGACAGGTTTGAGGTAGAGACAGGTGGACAGGTAGTGACAGGTTAGAGGTAGAGACAGGTGGAGAGGTAGAGACAGGTAGAGAGGTGGAGACAGGTAGAGAGGTAGAGACAGGTGGACAGATAGAGAGGTAGAGACAGGTAGAGAGGTAGAGACAGGTGGAGATGTAGAGACAGGTAGAGAGAGGTAGACAGGTAGAGTGGTAGAGACCGGTAGAGACAGGTTGAGAGGTAGAGAGGTAGAGAGGTAGACAGGTTGAGTGGTAGAGAGGTAGACAGGTTGAGTGGTAGAGACCGGTAGAGAGGTAGAGAAAGGTAGAGACAAGTAGAGAGGTAGAGACAGGTTGAGAGGTAGAGACAGGTAGAAAATAGCCTGAAGCACACTGTGGAATGAGTGAATGTGATAAAGTTATGTGGAGGAGGAGAGGAGGAGGAGAGTAGAGGTATAGACAGGTAGAGAGGTTGAGAGGTAGAGACAGGTAGAGAGGTAGAGACAGGTGGAGAGGTAGAGACAGGTAGAGAGAGGTAGACAGGTAGAGTGGTAGAGACCGGTAGAGAGGTAGAGACAGGTAGAGTGGTAGAGACCGGTAGAGACAGGTTGAGAGGTAGAGAGGTAGAGACAGGTGGAGAGGTAGAGAGGTAGAGATAGGTAGAGAGGTATAGACTGGTAGAGAGGTTGAGAGGTAGAGTGGTAGAAACAGGTGGAGAGGTAGAGACAGGTAGACAGGTAGAGAGGTAGAGACAGGTGGAGAGAGGTAGAGACAGTTGGACAGGTAGAGAGGTAGAGATAGGTAGAGAGGTATAGACAGGTAGAGAGGTTGAGAGGTAGAGACAGGTACAGAGGTAGAGACAGGTGGAGAGGTAGAGAGGTAGAGACAGGTAGAGACAGGTGGACAGGTAGAGAGGTAGAGACAGGTAGAGAGGTAGAGACAGGTGGAGAGGTAGAGACAGGTGGACAGGTAGAGAGGTAGAGATAGGTAGAGAGGTATAGACTGGTAGAGAGGTTGAGAGGTAGAGACAGGTAGAGAGGTAGAGACAGGTAGAGAGGTAGAGACAGGTGGAGAGATAGAGACAGGTAGAGAGAGGTAGACAGGTAGAATGGTAGAGACCGGTAGAGACAGGTTGAGAGGTAGAGAGGTAGAGAGGTAGACAGGTTGAGTGGTAGAGAGGTAGACAGGTTGAGTGGTAGAGACCGGTAGAGAGGTAGAGACAGGTAGAGACAGGTAGAGAGGTAGAGACAGGTAGAGAGGTAGAGACAGGTAGAGACAGGTAGAGAATAGCCTGAAGCACACTGTGGAATGAGTGAATGTGATAAAGTTAAGTGGAGGTGGAGAGTAGAGGTATAGACAGGTAGAGAGGTTGAGAGGTAGAGACAGGTAGAGAGGTAGAGAGAGGTAGACAGGTAGAGAGGTAGAGACAGGTGGAGAGGTAGAGACAGGTAGAGAGAGGTAGACAGGTAGAGTGGTAGAGACTGGTAGAGACAGGTTGAGTGGTAGAGACAGGTAGAGAGGTAGAGACAGGTAGAGAGGTAGAGACAGGTAGAGAGGAGGGAAAGGACGAGGAGAGTAGAGGTGGAGGAGAGGAGAGGAGAAGAGAAGAGAAGAGAAGGAGAGAAAGGTAGAGGAGAGGTAGGAGAGGTAGAGACAGGTAGAGAGGGTAGAGGGTAGAGGACAGGAGAGGAGTAGAGACAGGTGGAGGAGAGGAGAGTAGAGGAGAGAGGTAGAGAGGAGAATAGAGAGGAGAGGAGAGGAGAGTAGGAGGTGGAGGAGAGGAGAAGAGAAGAGAGGAAAGGAGAGGGTAGAGAGGAGAGGCAAGGAGAGGAGAGGAGAGGAGAGGAGAGGAGAGGAGAGGAGAGGAGAGGGTAGAGGAGATGAGAGGAGAGGCGAGGAGAGGAGGGGAGAGAGAGGAGAGGGAGAGGAGAGGGGAGAGGAGAGGAGGAGGAGGAGGAGAGGGAGGGAGAGGGAGGAGGAGGAGAGGAGAGGAGGAGAGGAGGAGGTGGAGGAGAGGAGAGAGTAGAGGAGAGGAGAGGAGGGGAGAATAGAGGAGAGGAGAGGAGAGGGTGGAGGAGAGGGAGAGGAGAGGTGGAGGAGAGGAGAGGGAGAGGAGAGGAGAGAGAGAGGAGGAGAATAGAGGAGAGGAGAGTAGAGGTGGAGGAGAGGTGAGGAGAGGTGGAGGAGAGGAGAGGAGAGGAGAGGAGAGGAGAGGAGAGGAGAGGAGAGGAGAGGAGAGGAGAGGAGAGGAGAGGAGAGGAGGAATAGATAGGATTATTAAGAACACAGAGAGACTGTCTGGAGACTGAGCAGACGAACAGATAACAACAAAAAGGCAGCATCATATGGACATGGTCAACAAGGAGAGAAAAAACAGGGTTTCCATTATAATTGACATCATAACGCTCACTAACTGGAAAGATAAGGGGAATATATAGGAAATCTATTCCCAGATCTGCCATAGCATTTTGCAGGCATTAAACCAGCTGGGATGTTCTTTAGTGAAAGGGTAAGTGTGCATAGGTGACTCACTGCAGGTAATGAGGTACAGAATGAACATGTCTGTGTGGCTCTGTGAAAAGACATCAAGTCCCCTGCAGTCGACTGAAACACACCCCTCATCTCCTCCTCCCATCCAACAGCACATCAAAGGTTCTCTCCCCTCTCCTGCTCCCTCTCCTCTCTCTCCCTCTCTTCCCCTCTGTAGTGTCTTTACCATAGCCACTGCCCAAGCCTGACGTGGGGTTGTTTGGTGCGCATACAGTCCACACTCAAGGTTTCCAAATGACCAAACATTCAATGACATCCAGGGAAATGGTGCACCAAAAATGTTTATTCTTCTTATATCTAACAAAGAAATGATTCTCCAATCAACTTAAATACTTGATATGGAACGTTATGTTTAGCGTAAAAGCAACACAGCTCATCACCCTTAACACACCATCCCCACTGTCAAACATGGTGGTGGCAGCATCATGGTTTGGGCCTGCTTTTCTTCAGCAGGGACAGGGAAGATGGTTAAAATTGTTGGGAAGATGGATGGAGCCAAATACAGGACCATTCTGGAAGAAAACCTGATGGAGTCTGCAAAAGACCTGAGACTGGGACAGAGATTTGTCTTCCAACAAGACAATGATCCAAAACATAAAGCAAAATCTACAATGGAATGGTTCAAAAATAAACATATCCAGGTGTTAGAATAGCCAAGTCAAAGTCCAGACCTGAATCCTATCGAGAATCTGTGGAAAGAACTGAAAACTGCTGTTCACAAATGCTCTCCATCCAACCTCACTGAGCTCAAGCTGTTTTGCAAGGAGGAATGGGAAAAAAATTCAGTCTCTCGATGTGCAAAACTGATAGAGACATACCCCAAGCGACGTACAGCTGTAATCGCAGCAAAAGGTGGCGCTACAAAGTATTACCTTATGGGGGCTGAATAATTTTGCGCACCCAATTTTTCAGTTTTTGATTTGTTAAAAAAGTTTGAAATATCCAATAAATGTCATGATTGTGTCCCACTTGTTGTTGATTCATCACAAAAAAATACAGTTTTATATCTTTATGTTTGAAACCTGAAATGTGGCAAAAGGTCGCAAAGTTCATGGGGGCCGAATACTTTCGCAAGGCACTGTATACTTCCTCCTGCCCAATGTATGACCATATTAGAGAGACATATTTCCCTCAGAAAAGATCCACAAAGAATCCCATTTTGAAAAACTCTATCTACTGGGTGAAATTCCACAGTGTGCCATCAGAGCAGCAAGATTTGTGACCACTGTTGCCACGAGAAAAGGGCAACCAGTGAAGAACAAACACCATTGTAAATACAACTCATATTTATGCTTATTTATTTTATCTTGTGTCCTTTAACCATTTGTACATTGTTAAAACACTGTATATATATAATATGACATTTGTAATGTCTTTATTATTTTAAAACTTCTGTATGTGTAATGTTTACTGTTATTTTTTATTGTTTTTCACTTTATATATCCTCTTTATATATTATCTACCTCACTTGCTTTGGCAATGTTAACACATTACCATGCCAATAAAGCCCTTGAATTGAATTGAGAGGATATATGGAGAGGATGAAGAAATAGAGACAGGATGAAGAACTAGAGAGAGGATAAAGATATAGAGAGAGGATGAATATATAGAGAGAGGATGAATATATAGAGAGAGGATGAATATATAGAGAGAGGATGAATATATAGAGAGAGGATGAAGATATAGAGAGAGGATGAAGATATAGAGAGAGGATGAATATATTAGAGAGAGGATGAAAATATAGAGAGCAGATGAATATATAGAGAGAGGATGAAGATATAGAGAGAGGATAAAAATATAGAGAGAGGATGAAGAAATAGAGAGAGGATGAAGATATAGAGAGAGGATGAAGAAATAGAGAGAGGATGAATATATAGAGAGAGGATGAAGAAATAGAGAGGATATAGGGAGAGGATGAAGAAATAGAGAGAGGATGAAGAAATAGAGAGAGGATGAATATATAGAGAGAGGATGAATATATAGAGAGAGGATGAAGAAATATATAGAGAGAGGATGAAGAAATATGGATGAAGAAATAGAGAGAGGATGAATATATAGAGAGAGGATGAATATATAGAGAGAGGATGAAGAAATAGAGAGAGGATGAAGATATAGAGAGAGGACATAGAGAGAGGATGAAGAAATAGAGAGAGGATGAATATATAGAGAGAGGATGAAGAAATAGAGAGGATATAGGGAGAGGATGAAGAAATAGAGAGAGGATGAAGATATAGAGAGAGGATGAAGAAATAGAGAGGATATGGGGAGAGGATGAAGATATAGAGAGAGGATGAAGATAGAGAGAGAAGATGAATATATATAGAAGAAGATATAGAGAGAGGATGAAGATATAGAGAGAGGATGAAGAAGATGAAGAAATAGAGAGGGGAGAGGATGAAGAAATAGAGAGAGGATGAAGATATAGAGAGAGGATGAAGAAATAGAGAGGATATGGGGAGAGGATGAAGATATAGAGAGAGGATGAAGATAGAGAGAGAAGATGAATATATATAGAGAGGTTGAAGATATAGAGAGAGGATGAAGATATAGAGAGAGGATGAAGATATAGAGACAGGATGAAGAACTAGAGAGAGGATGAAAAACTAGAGAGAGGATGAAGATATAGAGAGAGGATGAAGATATAGAGACAGGATGAAGAAATAGAGAGAGGATGAATATATAGAGAGAGGATGAAGATATAGAGAGAGGATGAAGATATAGAGAAAAAGAGTCAAGAGAGAGGTGTTGCAAGAAGGAATCACCATGGATACCTTAGTAAGGTGAACCATGACAACTGTGTGCCATTACGCCCCCCTTAGTTGCTGGGATCCCCGTGCCATAGTGGCTATAGAAGGTTGTTGGGGGGCTGGGTCCAGGTGTGTGTGTTTGTGTGTGTGTGTGTGTGGGGGGGGGGGGGGGGTTAGACACACGAGCAAAGGAAAATGAGGTTGACTGGGGTATGTGGTGGGAGGGGCAGCATGGTGGACTCAGTCACGGTACTAATCTCAGCGCCTGGGTGGCAAATTTGTTTTCCTCAGGCTTAGGGGTGACTATGGTATCTACAACAGAGATTGTCAAGGGTCGGGTTTTATTGGTCAAGGTGGATGTTGTGTTTTTATTTTTTTATTTTTTTTATGTTTCTGCTCCTAATGAGGGTACAGAGCGTATTGCTGTATTTGATCAAATAAAGGAAACCTTAAGACAGTGTGACCAAGAGGGGTGTATGGTTTTAGGGGGACTGGAACTGTACAGTGGATTTTACTGTTGATCGCACCGCTGAAGAACCTCACCTGCGGTCAGCCACTTGCCTGTCTGGCCTATTAACTGAGTGTGAGCTTTCTGATGTGTGGAGAGTAAGGAATGCAACAGTTAGGCAGTATACATGGCTAAAGGTTAATGAAGGTTGTGTCAGTGCAGCAAGGTCATACAGGTTGTATGTATCTGAGCATTACTGTAGTGGGGTTGGAAGGTGTGCCATTATTCCTGTGGGTTTCTCTGATCATCATATTGTTACTGTTGATATTCACCTGTCCTGTCCACGAAGGTCATCACCTTACTGGTATTTTAATGTTAAGTTGTTACATGATGTCATGTTTTGTGACAGGTTTTTGTTGTTTTGGCTACAATGGAGGGTTACAACAGGGAATTTTGAGTCCTTGAGACAATGGTGGGAGGTTGGGAAGGCCCAAATACGAGTATTTTGTCGACAGTATACTGCTCTGTCTCATATTGAAGTTAAAGAGACTATCAAGGCCCTTGAACAAGACATCAAGTCTATTGAATTGAAGCTGCTCACTCAGAACGACCCTGGACTAGTCATGAACTTACAGGACAAGAGACATGAACTGAGGTAGTTTCTGCATGAAAGAATGAAGGTTGCCTTGATTAGGTCTCGTTTTGCTTCCCTCAAGCATATGGATGCTCCTAGCACTTTAAAAAAACTAGGACAGTTGACATTTCAACGTAAACAGATGGTCTGCCTTCGTCTCCCTGATGGGAAGGTGACCACGGATGACATTGGAATGCGTCAACATGCCGTGGATTTCTACTCGTCCCTCTATAAGTCGGAGGATTGTGACTCTCTGTGTACTGAACAGTTGTTACAAGGTCTTCCTCAATTGGGACCTGAGCAGAGAGTCTCGCATTGGACTCTGGCATTACACTGCAGGAGCCACATTACTCCACAGCAGATATGCAGCTCTCAACAGGCCCCTGGCATCGATGGTTTACCTTCTGAGTTTATAAGCACTTTTGGGGGGAATGTTTGGGGGGGTCCACTCCACGGTTACCAGGGGGGGGGGTCTGTTTGGGGAGGATGTTTATGAAGTGGTGTGTGAATCCTTTCATGAGGGTTCTCTTCCTGTATCCTGGCAACGTGAGGGTTCTCTTCCTGTATCCTGTCAACGTGAGGGTTCTCTTCCTGTATCCTGTCAACGTGAGGGTTCTCTTCCTGTATCCTGTCAACGTGAGGGTTCTCTTCTTGTATCCTGTCAACGTGAGGGTTCTCTTCTTGTATCCTGTCAACGTGAGGGTTCTCTTCCTGTATCCTGTCAACGTGAGGGTTCTCTTCCTGTATCCTGTCAACGTGAGGGTTCTCTTCCTGTATCCTGGCAACGTGAGGGTTCTCTTCCTGTATCCTGGCAACATGAGGGTTCTCTTCCTGTATCCTGGCAACGTGAGGGTTCTCTTCCTGTATCCTGGCAACGTGAGGGTTCTCTTCCTGTATCCTGGCAACATGAGGGTTCTCTTCCTGTATCCTGGCAACGTGAGGGTTCTCTTCCTGTATCCTGGCAACGTGAGGGTTCTCTTCCTGTATCCTGTCAACGTGAGGGTTCTCTTCCTGTATCCTGTCAGCGTGAGGGTTCTCTTCCTGTATCCCGGCAACGTGAGGGTTCTCTTCCTGTATCCTGGCAACGTGAGGGTTCTCTTCCTGTATCCTGTCAACGTGCGGTGCTTTCACTGTTGCCAAAAAAGGGGGATTTGGCTCTCATAAAAAAATTGGAGTCTTGTTGCTTTGTTGTGTGCAGAATACAAAATTGTTTCTAAATGTCTCTCAAACAGGTTGAAAGAGTATCTGGGATTGTTGGTCCACAAGGACCAGTCCTACTGTGTACCTGATTTCTCTATCGTTGATAACTTGTTTCTGATAAGAGATGTTTTAGACATTTGTAAACTGTCTGATGTAAATGTGGGTTTACTGTCGTTGGATCAGGAGAAGGCTTTTGACCGTGTGGACCACCAGTACTTGTTTAAAACAATGAAAGCCTTTGGGTTTGGGGATGTTTTTCTGTCTTGGATGAATTTACTGTATGCTGGGGCCTCGTGTATGGTGAAGGTGGGGGCTGGTTTGAGTTGCCCCATCCCTGTCCAAAGGGGCAATTTCAGGGCAGTTATATAGTCTGGCGATTGAACCAATGCTTTGTTTTTTAAGAGCGAGGCTTACTGGTTTCTCTGTGCCAGGTGTAATGAAGGGTCCCACGATAGCACTGTCTGCGTATGTAGATGATGTGATAGTTTTTATTACAGGGGGTGAGGATGTTAAGGTTCTCTCAAACACTTTAAAGGTGTATGAGGGGGCCTCCTCAGCTAGAGTCAATTGGGGAAAGAGTGAAGCACTGTGGGCAGGTCAGCTTCAGACGGGGTCCACTCCACGGTTACCAGGGGGTGTTCAGATGGGGTCCGCTCCACGGTTACCAGGGGGGCTTCAGACGGGGTCCACTCCAAGGTTACCAAGGGGGGTTAAGACGGGGTCCGCTCCACGGTTACCAGGGGGCTTCAGATGGGGTCCACTCCAAGGTTACCAGGGGGGGTTAAGACGGGGTCCGCTCCACGGTTACCAGGGGGCTTCAGATGGGGTCCACTCCACGGTTACCAGGGGGGCTTCAGACGGGGTCCACTCCAAGGTTACCAGGGGGGGTTAAGACAGGGTCCGCTCCACGGTTACCAGGGGGGCTTCAGATGGGGTCCACTCCAAGGTTACCAGGGGGGGTTAAGACGGGGTCCGCTCCACGGTTACCAGGGGGGCTTCAGATGGTGTCCGCTCCACGGTTACCAAGGGAGATTCAGATGGGGTCCTCTCCACGGTTACCAGGGGGGCTTCAGATGGGGTCCTCTCCACGGTTACCAGGGGGGCTTCAGATAGGGTCCGCTCCACGGTTACCAGGGGGGCTTCAGATAGGGTCCGCTCCACGGTTACCAGGGGGCTTCAGATAGGGTCCGCTCCACGGTTACCAGGGGGCTTCAGATAGGGTCCGCTCCACGGTTACCAGGGGGGCTTCAGATAGGGTCCGCTCCACGGTTACCAGGGGGCTTCAGACGGGGTCCGCTCCACGGTTACCAGGGGGCTACAGATGGGGTCCGCTCCACGGTTACCAGGGGGGCTACAGATGGGGTCCGCTCCACGGTTACCAGGGGGGCTTCAGATGGGGTCCGCTCCACGGTTACCAGGGGGGCTACAGATGGAGTCCGCTCAACGGTTACCAGGGGGACTACAGATAGGGTCCGCTCCACGGGTTACCAGGGGGGCTTCAGACGGGGTCCACTCCAAGGTTACCAGGGGGGGTTAAGACGGGGTCCGCTCCACGGTTACCAGGGGGCTTCAGATGGGGTCCACTCCAAGGTTACCAGGGGGTTAAGACGGGGTCCGCTCCACGGTTACCAGGGGGCTTCAGATGGGGTCCACTCCACGGTTACCAGGGGGGCTTCAGACGGGGTCCACTCCAAGGTTACCAGGGGGGGTTCAGACGGGATCCGCTCCACGGTTACCAGGGGGGCTTCAGATGGGGTCCACTCCAAGGTTACCAGGGGGGTTAAGACGGGGTCCGCTCCACGGTTACCAGGGGGGCTTCAGATGGGGTCCGCTCCACGGTTACCAAGGGAGCTTCAGATGGGGTCCTCTCCAAGGTTACAAGGGGGGCTTCAGATGGGGTCCTCTCCACGGTTACCAGGGGGAGGGGGGTTACTTCAGGGGTCCGCTCCACGGTTACCAGGGGTTCAGATGGGGTCCGCTCCACGGTTACCAGGGGGCTTCACGGTTACCAGGGGGCTTCAGGGGGTCCGCTCCACGGTTACCAGGGGG
>NC_088214.1:10576615-10581615 GCF_036934945.1 Oncorhynchus masou masou
GGGCAGAGATGGGATGAAGACTTTGGTTTTTTTCTAGGCTCCAATGTCTTTCATAAAAAAGAACTGGGAGGGTGTAGTGTAGAAAGTGTGTGCCAGACTGTCAAGATGGAAATGGTTGCTGCCCCAGCTGTCTTATAGGGGAAGGGTCCTGGTAGCTATTAATCTTGCTGCTTCTACCTTGTGGCACAGACTAATGATTTTACAGCCACCAAAGGGTCTGATACAAGAGCTTCAGAGAACCCTTGTCAATTTCTTCTGGTCTGGACAACACTGGATAAAAGCTGCAGCCCTGTACCTGCCACTGTATGAGGGTGGGCAAGGCCTGGTGGACATTTCCTCTAGAATCATGGCTTTCCGGCTCCAAGCAGCCCAGAGATTGTTGTACAGAAACGGTTCTAGCTGGGTCGACACAGCCTACACACGGATGAGGAGAGCGGGCTGTACCTTTTCCTCTTAAAGCTGGAGGGGGGTGAGTTGCCTGGCCTGACTCCATTTTATGAGTCTGTTATGCAGGCTTGGAGGGTTCTTGTCAAGTCCCGTAAGGCTGGCACGCCACCAGGGATGTGGCTTTTTGAAGAGCCTCTTTTTCACAACACTGCCATCCAGTCCCGTGTTCTGGGTTCAGCTAGCCTATGTTCATGCCTGTTAGGTGTGGGGTGTACCAAGCTGGGTTGTGTGATGCGGAGCAGGAGCAGATCGTTGGAGGAGCTGGGAGAAAGAGCGGGGATCCGATCATCTCGTCTACTGAGGAAGGTTGTCGATGAGGTCTGCGATACCTTGCCAGTGCTTCATCTGCAGTATGTGACTGACACTTCCAATCTGATCGGTGGAAGGAGGGTCTGGATGACGGGTTCCCTGCACTGATTGTTAGTGCTGCGATGGGGGTGTCATGACGTTGGCCTGGGGGGTAGGTTTATGACAGTCATAAATACCTCTTTCCCCCTCTCTACCCTACTGATGTTACATTTGCAAAACCCTTGGTTAACATGGAGATTCTGGGAACGTCAGAATGTGCGGGGAAATGAACTATATTCTGGTAATCCGACCAATTGAACATATGCGGTGGTACTTAATGAATATGATGTCAGTTCGGTTGTCATCTGAGACATTCTCATCAATGATAAGATGACATAAACTCTACAGTGGAAAGTCTACACATCAGAGTTATCGGATTCACATGGAATTGTTGTTCAATTTAAATGTTTGAATATGAAATTATTTGTGATGGGATGAAATGTGATTTTAGCTTCTAAAATCTGAGATTTGGGTTTTCATAAGGTAGGGCTCTGCTCAATCAGTGGCCCGCCCCAGTGAAGGGACATGGGCTATAAAACTTTTCAAACACGCCCTCCTCTCCCTTCCTATATAAGCCCTTGACCACAATAGAACTTCCCGTTCCGGGGTTGTAGGACGATGGTCCTATGTCAGAATGGTTCAGATAATAACTACAGAATGAAGCCAACATCAGCGTGAGCTTTGGTTGCGAATGGTATGAACTTTGAACTCTTATTCACTACAGAAGTGATACCTCCTAGCCGTTGAGTTAGCAACAGCAGATCCAAATGAGGGTTAGGAAGGAACAGACAGAGTATCCCGTCTATCACCCAACGACGTTACTACAACGTATGCAATTGACAACCTTCCCGCTCTTTCACTCAAACCCAGCCCTTTTCCTTTGTGTAACAAGCTGTCATATCTGTTCCGCCCGCTAGGGACGTTTTGCTTTATAACGTAATTTGTAATCAAGTTATGATATAATTATGTGTATGTGTAATTCTGTGTGATTAGTTAGGTATTTAGTAAATAAATAATTAAACCCAATTTTGTATTGCTGATTCAACTTGTTAGCCAGGGTTCGTGCAGATAACTAAGAATTTACAACTTTCAGATGAGACTGAATTAAGGTGACGATTAATATTGACTGGTATGGATGTAAAATATTACTAGCTCTTTAAGAGTTTATTCAGACGATAACAGCTCTATAAATATTATTTTGTGGTGCCCGACTCTCTCGTTAATTACATTTACATGATTAGATCAATCAGGTGATATTATATATTATATATATTATTATTTTATAGAATAGTATGTCATATCACTTAATCCGGCATAGCCAAAGACACGACAGGGGCATTCGAGGAGGAGGTGGGGATGCTGCTTCCCTTCGATACCTCAGAGCTGGGGGAGTTCAAGGAGGTAGGGATGCTGCTTCCCTTCGATACCTCGGAGCTGGGGGAGTTCAAGGAGGTGGGGAAAAAGGCCATGTACAGAACATGTGTAAAGGTGTCCCATGCCTCTTCCCTGGAAGGGGTCAAATCGACGAGGTGGGTGGATGTGCTTGGTCCAGGTGCCTCTCCAAAAGGCTGTTGGCAATCATTATACAAACTGCCTATTGATAAGAGGACAGCTGACCTCCAATGGAGGATAATACATGGAGCTATAGCCACCAATATGCATCTGGTACACCTGGATCCTACTGTTGGAGAGGGGTGTCCATTCTGTGCTGTGTCTGAATCTCTGGCACATCTGTTTTTACTGTGTCCCAGGTTGGTTGGGATGATTAAGTTTAAGTTTAAGTTAATTTTTTATTTTTACAGGGACAGTGCACATTGATCAACGTTTCAGTAAAAGTGCCGGTTTTAGCCAGCCGGCTGATTTTCAACCGCAGTCCCTGGGCAGGTTATTAAAAACAACTACAATATAGACAATAGCAACATAGAACAAGCAAGACATAGCAACATAGGACAAGCAAGACATATCATACAGACAGAGCAACATAGGACAAGCAAGACGTAGCATACAGACAGAGCCCCATAGAACAAAAAGCAGCAAGACAAAATTCATAAAAGCAACAAAGTGTTTCCACACCTCACAAGCTAAAGACACCAGACAACATGGAAAGCGGCAACACACAGCTAGGGACCATGTTCACAAATCTGATTGACCTTTAGCCATGTCTTCAAGCATTTTGTGAAAGTGTGATATGTGGTGCAGTTATGTGTGTCTGATGGCAGTGTATTCCAGACATGGGAAGCTCTCACAGAGAATGCAGATTTACTAAAGGTGCTTTTCCTTAGGGGAACTATACAGTCACCTCTCATGGCAGACCTTGTGGATCTGCTGCCATATGTCTGGGTTTTCTGTTTAACAAAAATATTGAGTGGAGGGGGAGCCAGGCCATTAAGGATCTTGAATACAAGACATGCGTCGGTGTATTGCACAAGATTTTCCCAACTCAAGAGCTCATGCTTTCTAAGGATGTGACAATGATGATGGCTATTGGGCTTCCTATCAAGCACTTTGAGAGCCTGTTTGTAGACAGACTGAATAGGTTTTAATGTTGTACAGCAAGCTTGGGCCCAACTAGTCATGCAGTATGTTAAGTGGGGGACTATCATAGAGTTGAAGTACAGTTTTGCTACCTCTGTAGTCAAACAATTTCGTATAAATCGGAAATTAGCTAGGTTGAATTTAGTTATTTGAATTACCTTTTTCACATGCTTTTTAAAAGAGAGGTTGGAATCAAGTATGATGCCAAGGTACTTAAAATGTGATACCACCTGGAGCTTCTCCCCTGACACAGACATCTGGCTCAGTAGCATCTGTTGCCCTCTTTGTGAAGAACAGTTTTTTTCACATTGAGATGCAAACACGAGTCACTGAGCCACTTTGTAACCTGGACCATTACAGTAGTGAGTTCTTGTGCAGCTTGTTGTTTGCTCTTTGCATGCACATATATCACTGTATCATCTGCATACATTTGAACTTCAGACCCAGTACAGACAGAAGGCAGATCATTAATGTACAGGCTGAACAGGAGGGGCCCCAGTATTGACCCTTGGGTCACACCCACATCATAGCTACGAGTGGGCGACAGCTCATTGCTCACTCTGACACACTGAGTTCTGCCTTCAAGGTATGATTTCATCCATCTCAAGGCATCAGGGGAAAAGTTGAACTTGGACAATTTTGTGATGAGAATCTCATCGTTAACAGTATCAAAAGCCTTCCTTAGGTCCAGAAACACAGCCCCAACAGCACCCCTTTGTCCATCTTGGACTTCACATTTTCAGAAGAAAGCAGTTGGCCGTTTCTGTGGAGTGTTTCGCTCTGAAGCCAAACTGCATGGAGTGTAATGTGAAAGGGCTGTTGTTGAGGTGGGCAATCAGTTGTTCTGCTACACACTTTTCAACAACCTTTGACACCACAGGTAGTATACTAATGGGCCTGTAGTTACTCACGTCAGCAGGGTCGCCTGATTTAAAGATGGCCGTTATTATGGCCGACTTCCATACCCTTGAAACACACCGAGACCAATAGATGTGTTGGTGACCTTAGTAATGGGGCCAATGAGTGACTCTTTGTAGTTTTTAAGGAAGGTAGAGTCCATCCCAAACACATCTTTGGCTTTAGAGTTGTTTAGTGAGCTAATCACCTTGTTCACCTTTGACTCAGAAACCTCCCTTATGATGAAGACAGGTTGAGTGTCATTCACTAGCACTGAGCCCAAGAAACCGGTGGAGGGGTTCTGTGTCAGTACCCTGACAGAGTCAATAAAGTAGGAATTGAAGGCTATTGCTATTTCGACTGCATCCTGTGTTAGATTGTTATTCACCATGATTTCTAGTCTTTTTGCAGTGTTACTATGGTCTTTCCCTGTTAACTTTTTAGATTCTCCCATATCAATTTAGAATTTCACTTTTGCTTCACCAATTATGTTAATAAAAAGTTTGCCTTGGCCTGTCTGATTTCTTTCATCACCTTATTTCTCAACATGGTAAACCTACGTCTGTCATGCTCTAATTTAGATTTTAGGGCTATTTTTAGAGCATAATCTCGTTCTTTCATCAATTTCCAGATTTCTCCATTTAGCCAAGGAAGAGTGCTCTTTTGGCCAGGTTTGGATTTGATTTTCTTTAGGAAGCCATTTATTGTAGTCTGGATTGTGGATAGAAAAACCTGACTATCAGCTTCCACGTCTGTATAGGACAAGAGATCAT